>NC_068446.1:18850459-18997876 GCF_023373465.1 Oncorhynchus keta
AAATAGAGCGAGAGAGAGCTGACTGTGTATCAACCATGAAAGCTCTACTGCTGCTGGTTCTACCCTGGCTCAGCCCAGCCAACTACACTGACAATGTGGGCAACCTGCACATCCTCTACTCTGAGCTGTGAGTACTGTACCACTGTCCCACTCAGCATAGACCTGCTGCATCCATTCACTTCCATAACATCACCCCATCACTCCCCTTCACCAACGGCCCATACAGCCTTGTAGTGTGTGTGTGTCTGTGCGTCTGTGTGTGAGCGTACATGCGTTTGTGTATGCCTGTGTGTGTGCGCGTTTGCACGCATGTGTCTGTGTGTGTTCTTTTAATCTGACTACAAAGAGAGTGTACGGCGCTATGGCCATTTGTGGGGTTATTGACTTGGGTAGTGGCCATTGGTTGCCGTGGCAGCAGGATGCGGTTGACATGACAGATATAGAGGTTTGTGCAGACAAGGTCTGTTTGGATGTTCCAGGGTAGCACTGCAGCATGGCAGCACTCTCATCAGGACTGCAGGATGTGTGTGTGTGTGTGTGTGTGTGTGTGTGTGTGTGTGTGTGTGTGTGTGTGTGTGTGTGTGTGTGTGTGTGTGTGTGTGTGTGTGTGTGTGTGTGTGTGTGTGTGTGTGTGTGTGTGTGTGTGTGTGTGTGTGTGTGTGTGTTTGTGTGTGTGTGTGTGTGTGTGTGCTGTCTATTGATCAGTAATGAAATGTGTACCTCTGCATGCCTGTTGCTAAACACTTTGATTGTCTCTGTATGTGTGCGTTATTGAGTTGTTTGTGAGGTTTTTACATGTGGAGTACATACCTTTCAATACCTGGGTGCCCGTTTGATTCCTGCTTCATTCTACCTGTTCACTGTGTGAATGGCCATATTCATGAGGAGCACTCCAGGCAAAACAAAGAGCAAACACTCGCTATATCCACACAGAGAACACAGCCATCGCTACAAACAACACAACAACACAGACATTCACCGCCGCCACAATGATTCAGAAAGATAGATACACAGATAAAGACGATAACGACAAACAACACCCTCTGGGGGAAGAAAGCACTCCCAGAGACCATTCATTCAGTCAGTCATAGTTCATATGAAACACTTTGACACCATGGCAACAACCGTCTCATCCAGCCAGCTGTACTCCTCATACCGAGGAGCAGGTGACGATCTCGCCTCCTTCGTTCCCTTGACTCAGATTCTCATTTTTTGAAAATAGACACCATCCTCCCTGAAGTAGCCTAAACACGTATTGTGTCTGCACAGCGACTGTTCGTTTTAATTATAGGTTTGTGTGGTGTGTGGAGGTGTGGGCCGTGCAGCTGAATCTTATTGGTGAAACACATTTCTGTCTGTGTGTTTCTAAGTGTGTCTATAGTGGTCCTTTGTATGTGTCCCTGTCAGTGATATTGGTTATATTCAGTCGACTCATTTGAAGCCTGCTGCTCACAGATCTATAAGCTGGGATCCTTCTGTCCTCTCCAGTCCCCGCCAGTCTGACGGAAATGTCCCATTATGCTGTATGAATACAGGGAACAATGCAAAGCTTTTACAAATCCTCCCGTTCCATTATGAGGATCCTTTATCGAGTGGAGCTGTAGCTCCTGCAGACACGCATATCCCATATTGGACAGCCATGAAACCTAGAGAGATAGGGGGGAGGGGAGAGGGGAGGGAGAGAGAGGGAGAAAGAGAGGGAGAGAGATGGCTAGACAGAGAGAGAGATGGCTAGAGAGAGAGCGAGAGTGATGGCTAGAGAGAGAGAGAGATGGTTAGAGAGAGAGAGAGAGATGGCTAGAGAGAGAGAGAGAGTGATGGCTAGAGAGAGAGAGAGATGGCTAGAGGGAGAGTGAGAGAGATGGCTAGAGAGAGAGCGAGAGAGATGGCTAGAGAGAGAGAGAGATGGCTAGAGAGAGAGCGAGAGAGATGGCTAGAGAGAGAGCGAGAGAGATGGCTAGAGAGAGAGAGATGGCTAGAGAGAGAGAGAGATGGCTAGAGAGAGAGAGAGAGAGATGGCTAGAGAGAGAGAGAGATGGCTAGAGAGAGAGCGAGAGAGATGGCTAGAGAGAGAGCGAGAGAGATGGCTAGAGAGAGAGAGAGAGAGATGGCTAGAGAGAGAGCGAGAGAGATGGCTAGAGAGAGAGGGGGGGGGAAGAGAGGTAAAAAAAAGAGGATAGGAGGAGAGAAGGGAAGGGAAAAGCGAAAGAGGTGAGGGAGAGGAGGGGACAGTAAAGGAGGAGAGGAGAATGGAAATAGAAAGCAGGGAATAGAAGTAGAAGGGCAGAGGAGAGGAGAGAGAGCAGGGGAAATAAGAGGAGACAGAAGGGGATAAGGTCACTTCCATCTGTCTATCCATGCGTATGGCTGCCTTAGCAATGGGAGACTGAGGGGCTCATTGGGAGCACACTCAGTATGTGGGTCATTGCAATGAATGATTGTTTGTAAATACCACGAGTGCTTTCTCTCCTCTCCTCATGTGTGTGTTTCTGTGAGTGTGTTTGTGTGTGTGTTTCTGTGTGTCTGTGCGCAGTGCTGTCTCTGTGACGGGGCTTTTGCTGATTGTGGCATGATAGAGAGGGAAAACAAGAGCGGACATGGTGTTTTTCTGGCTGGCTGGAGAGCAGTGGCACACCATTCATCTTTATCCAGTGCGCTGACAGGAGCCTCCCTCTGTCTGACCATCATCTCATCTCTCTCAACCTCTCGCTTTTCTCTGTGTCTCAGTTGTCGTGCTGCATTTCCCTGTTTCCCACAAAAGGGATTTCATTCTATGAGAGAAATCATATTGTAATATATTGTAAAATCAAATTATATTGTATTTGTCTCATGCACAGTTGCTCTTTCCCAATGATGCAGAGTTAAAAATATGAACATTTAAATGTGCGTGTTATGTGTGTGTGTGTGTGTGTGCGTATGCATATGTATGTGTGTTTGTGTGAGATTGTCAGTGTGTCTGAGTGTGTGGGTAGATTCCTGCATAAATGTTATCTTGCACACTCACACACACATAGTATACACAGCACAAGCAGGGGAGAGAGATAGATAGAGAGAGAGAGAGAGAGAGAGAGAGAGAGAGAGAGAGAGAGAGAGAGAGAGAGAGAGAGAGAGAGAGAGAGAGAGAGAGAGAGAGAGAGAGAGAGAGTTGCTCCGTAATTAAATCTGGAATAGAGTTACCCCTTTATCCTCCTTCAGCAACAACCAGCGCAGCACTGGCATACACACAAGAGCACCTGTATGTCATTTATCCCCATGTGTCCCTGTACATGCAGTACACACACACACACACACACACAATACATAAACACTGTATCCACTTACCACCCCTTTTGCAAACGTACACATAATCCACTCTCTTTTTCCATAACACACGCTGCCACACACACACGCTGCCACGCACACACGCTGCCACGCACACACGCTGCCACGGGCACACGCTGCCACGCACACACGCTGCCATGCACACAGATGTCTCACCTCTCACCCAGCACACAGATTTCTCACCTCTCACCCAGCACACACTCTGCCACGCACACAGATGTCTCACCTCTCACCCAGCACACAGATGTCTCACCTCTCACCCAGCACACACGCTGCCACGCACACAGATGTCTCACCTCTCACCCAGCACACAGATGTCTCACCTCTCACCCAGCACACACTCTGCCACGCACACAGATGTCTCACCTCTCACCCAGCACACAGATGTCTCACCTCTCACCCAGCACACACGCTGCCACGCACACAGATGTCTCACCTCTCACCCAGCACACAGATGTCTCACCTCTCACCCAGCACACACTCTGCCACGCACACAGATGTCTCACCTCTCACCCAGCACACAGATGTCTCACCTCTCACCCAGCACACAGATCTCTCACCCAGCACACAGATGTCTCACCTCTCACCCAGCACACAGATGTCTCACCTCTCACCCAGCACACAGATGTCTCACCTCTCACCCAGCACACAGATGTCTCACCTCTCACCCAGCACACAGATGTCTCACCTCTCACCCAGCACACACTCTGCCACGCCTCTCACCCAGCACACAGATGTCTCACCTCTCACCCAGCACACAGATGTCTCACCTCTCACCCAGCACACAGATGTCTCACCTCTCACCCAGCACACAGATGTCTCACCTCTCACCCAGCACACACGCCCTCTACTCCCCTGATAATCACAGTGCAGTGCTATAGAACATTAATGATTAATCTGCGTTCATTTCTGGGGCCTGGGCTGACTTGTCTTAAACGCTATGATTGACTTAGCTTCCGTCCTTTCAGCCTGAATCTCCAAAGCTCGACGTAGAGAGCTGTGGCGTCCCAGACGCTTTCCGCACGGACACATCCTAATGGGATCAGCCCGCCACCCGGCCACAGAGCAAGGGATCTGAACGATAAGAGGCATTTGTTGATTCCAGGTCCAACCCATCCCCAGTCAAAGACATACAGTACCCCGACTACCCATGCTAGTCGACTACCATCCTGGTCCATCTCAGCCCAGTGGCAGGGTGGAGGGCTGGCTTCCCTAATTAGACTTTTGCTGGGATTAAATATGAATCATTTCTCTGCAGCTCTTCATCTCAGCACGTCTATCAAGCTGGAGGCAGAGGAGAGCAGAGGAGTGGAGGGCAGAGTGACAGGCTATGGTTAACATCAAGCCAACAGGCAACTTCTTATCCTACTAGACTTCTTATGCTTATATTCTTAACTTTCCCTGCGGAGACTGTTAGTGAATGGTGCTCACGTAGCATGCGCAAAACACATTTTCTTTAGCTATTCACACCTTACCATAAGAACATGCGGTATATATGGATGAAAAGACAACTGTGGTGTGTGGAGGCACCCCCCTTAAAGGACACACTTTAAGAGAGATACAGTGTACTGCATGTACGCACGCACACATGCACACAGAGGCACACACACATACATACATATACACACACAGGCATACATTATCACCGGGCCCATGTGCACAAGAAACACACACAAAAGCAGTGATTAATTATTTACATAATAATTTATTCATGAGAGGAAGAGAGCAGAGGGTCGTCTTTGTGACTTTGAAAGTCTTCTCCTCTAACTAATTTCACTGTATTCATGCAGACATGTTGAGCAAGGCCCGCGGGTCACACGCTTGGAGGACATGGGGGAGGCGATGGAGATTGTGAGGTTCGAGAGATGCAGTTTGTATGCAAGTCAGCACTTTCAAGTTTCAAGTGTTAATGTCACGTGCCCAAGTATGAAATGCCTTTCTTGCAAGCTCTAAACCCAACAATGCAGCAATCAGTCATCAAACCCAATAATGCAGCAATCAGTTATCAAACCCAACAATGCAGCCATCAATATCAATGTAGAACTAAAAATAACATAAGGTAGAACAAAAACACTTCAAGATATAGAAATAAGAAATAAGAAGAACACGAGAAAGTAAGAAGCTATGTAGAGGTTCAGTTCCAATATCATATTTACAATGTGCAGAGCGACTGGAGTGACAAAGGCAGATATGCATAGGGGTAAAAACATGCATGAGAGCACTAGCTGTTCCGGATGACTGTTTGATCACGCTCTCCGCAGCCGATGTGAATAAGACCTTCAAACAGGTCAACATTCACAAGGCCGCCGGGCCAGACGGATTACCAGGACGTGTACTGCGAGCATGCACTGAACAACTGGCAAGAGTCTTCACTGACATTTTCAACCTCTCCCTGTCCGAGTCTGTAATACCAACATGTTTTAAGCAGACCACCATAGTCCCTGTTCCCAAGAACACAAAGGTAACCTGACTATCGACCCGTAGTACTCACGTCTGTTGCCATGAAGTGCTTTGAAAGGCTGGTTATGGAAAGGCCCACTCCAATTTGCATACCGCCCCAACAGATTAACAGATGATGCCATCTCTCCTGGACTCCCTGTTCACTCATGACTACACGGCCAGGAACGACTCCAAAATGTTCTACAGCTGCATCATTGAGAGCATCCTGACTGGTTGCATCACTGCATGGTATGGCAACTGCTCGGCCTCCGACCGCAAGGCACTACAGAGGGTAGTGTGTATGGCCCAGTACATCACCGGGGCCAAGCTTCCTGCCATACAGGACCTCTATACCAGGCGGTGTCAGAGGAAGGCCCAAAAATGATCACAGTCTCCAGCCACCCTAGTCATAGACTGTTCTCTCTGGTACCGCACGACAAGCAGTACCAGAGCGCCAAGTCTAGGTCCAAGGGGCTTCTAAATAGCTTCTACCCCTAAGCCATAAGACTCCTGAACATCTAGTCAAATGGCTACTCAGACTATTTACACAGCCCCCCCCCCCTTTTACGTTGCTGCTATTCTCTGTTATTATCTATGCATAGTCACTTTAATAACTCTACCTACATGTACATATTACCTCAATTACCTTGACTAACCGGTTCCCCTGCACATTGATTCTGTGCCAGTAACCCCTGTATATATAGGCTCGCTATTGTTATTTTACTGCTGCTCTTTAATTACTTGCTTACTTACTTTTATTTTTTATTCTTATTCATATTTTTAAGCTGTTAGGGGCTTGTAAGTAAGCATTTCACTGTAAAGTCTACACCTGTTGTATTTGTATTTGTGACTAATAACATTTGATTTGATTTGATGTGAGTAAGTGTATGTGCGTGTGTGTAAAGTCAGTATACATGTGTGTGCATGTTATGTGTGTGTTGGAGTGTCAGTGTGCGTGAGTGTGTAGAGTCCTGTGAGTGTGTAGAGTCCTGTGAGTGTGTAGAGTCCTGTGAGTGTGTAGAGTCCTGTGAGTGTGTAGAGTCCTGTGAGTGTGTAGAGTCCTGTGAGTGTGTAGAGTCCTGTGAGTGTGTAGAGTCCTGTGAGTGTGTAGAGTCCTGTGAGTGTGCATAGAGACAGTGTAAAAATATAAATCAAATAGAAGGGTCAACTAGTCCACGTAGCCATTCTGTTAGATATTAAGCAGTCTTATGGCTTGGGGATTGAAGCTGTTCCGGAGCCTGTTGGTGTCTGACTTGATGCACTGGTACCGCTTGCCGTGCGGAAGCAGAGCGAACAGTCTATGACTTGGGTGGCTAAAGTCTATCATGTTTTTCCGGTCCTTCCTTTCACACCGCCTGATATAGAGGTCCTGGATGGCAGGGAGCTCTGCCCCAGTGATGTACTGGGCTGTCTGCAACATCCTCTGTAGCGTTATGCGATCGAGGGCGGTGCTGTTTCTATACCAAACGGTGATGCACCCTGTCAATGTGCTCTCAGTGGTGCAGCTGTAGAACTCTTTGAAGATTTGAGGGCCCATGACAAACCTTTTCAACCTCCTGAGGGAGAAGAGAGTCTGTTGTGCTTTCTTCACAACTGTGCTTGTGTGTGGACCATTTCAATTTTTTTTGTGACCGCGAGGAACTTGAAGCTCCACTGCAGCCTGTCGATGTGGATGGGGGTCTGCTTGCCACCCCCCGTTTCCTGTAATCCACAATCAGCTCCTTGGTCATACTGACGTTGAGGGAGATGTCCCAGCACCACACCGCCTCCTTGCACCCTGTCTCATCGTCGCCAGTGATCAGGCCTACCAAATTCATGTCGTCAGCAAACTTGATGATGGTTTTGGAGTCATTCGTGGCCATGCAGTCGTGGGTGAACAGGGAGCACAGGAGGGAGGAAAGCACACACCGCTGTGGGGCCCCCGTGTTAAGGGTGAGCGTGGCGGAGGTGATGCTGCCTACCCTTACTACCTGGGGGTTTATCCATCAAGCAGTCCAGGATCCAGTTGCAGAGGGATGTGTTCAGCCCCAGGGTACTAAGCTTGGTAAAAATCTTGGAGGGGACAATGGTGTTGAGCTGAACACTGAGCTGTAATGATTGAACAGCATTCTCACATAGATATTCCTCTTATCTGGGTGGGTGAGGGCAGTGTGGAGTGGATCTGTTTATCGATCTGTTGTGGCGGTATGCCAATTGGAGTGGGTCTATGGTGTCTGGGATGATGGAGTTGATGTGTGCCATAACCAGCCTTTCAAATCACTCCATGATTACGGATGTGAGTGCTACAGGGAGGTAGTCATTGTGGCATGAAACCTTAAGAGTTCTTGAGAGCAGAAATGATGGTGGTCATCTTAAACCATGTGGGGATTACAGACTGGGACAAGGAGAGGTTTGCAGAACATGTGTTTGTTTGTACATGTATACCATACTTTAGTACTGTAGTATTCTACTGCCTAGCCGTACCGTAAAATAATGACACGTACTGAAGAATAACAAGGCATTCATACTATCCTGTTGAATAGTCCTTTGGTCTGCCTGTTTCAGTGTGTCTTTGGTCTGCCTGTTTCAGTGTGCCTTTGGTCTGCCTGTTTCAGTGTGCCTTTGGTCTGCCTGTATCAGTGTGTCTTTGGTCTGCCTGTTTCAGTGTGCCTTTGGTCTGCCTGTATCAGTGTGTCTTTGGTCTGCCTGTTTCAGTGTGTCTTTGGTCTGCCTGTATCAGTGTGTCTTTGGTCTGCCTGTTTCAGTGTGTCTTTGGTCTGCCTGTATCAGTGTGTCTTTGGTCTGCCTGTATCAGTGTGTCTTTGGTCTGCCTGTATCAGTGTGTCTTTGGTCTGCCTGTATCAGTGTGCCTTTGGTCTGCCTGTATCAGTGTGTCTTTGGTCTGCCTGTATCAGTGTGTCTTTGGTCTGTCTGTATTAGTGTGTCTTTGGTCTGCCTGTATCAGTGTGTCTTTGGTCTGCCTGTATCAGTGTGTCTTTGGTCTGCCTGTATCAGTGTGTCTTTGGTCTGCCTGTATCAGTGTGTCTTTGGTCTGCCTGTATCAGTGTGTCTTTGGTCTGCCTGTATCAGTGTGTCTTTGGTCTGCCTGTATCAGTGTGTCTTTGGTCTGCCTGTATCAGTGTGTCTTTGGTCTGCCTGTATCAGTGTGCCTTTGGTCTGCCTGTATCAGTGTGTCTTTGGTCTGCCTGTATCAGTGTGCCTTTGGTCTGCCTGTATCAGTGTGTCTTTGGTCTGCTTGTATCAGTGTGTCCCGTCACCCAGCAGCACCGTGGTACGTACAGCCAGGTCACCCCTGATACAAGTCAGTATTCAACATCCATCCATGCCTGAGGACGTCGGGAGATGACATGGAAACCGGCCACTAGGGGTAACAGTGAGCGTTGTTACCTTCGGGTAGGTTTCTGTTTGGTGAGGTTGCTGTGGAAGGGGCGATTGGTGTAAGCATCTGGTGTCAAAGGTTGCATGTTCAAATCCAGCAATAGAAAGTCGTTTTTTGAGATTTCTGTTTAAAGCCTTTCCCAAATCTTATAATTTACCTTGACCGTTCGGAGTTCATGCCTGAACTTAACCCTAACCTTAAAAAATTGGCATTAATGCCTAAACATAATCTTAAACACTTCAAAATGTGATGTTTGGAACAACTTCAAAATGTGTTTTATGAAAACATGAATGAGACTGTGAGAGCTTGTTGCAGCACGTTGTGTGGACCGGGAAACAAACAGGGACACCACCAGGGACTAGGGACCAGTGCCCAGCGTAACTACGGTATGGCGCTGCAGGGATAGTTGCCTTGTTTGGACAGGCTGACCAACCTTGAACAGGCTGGTGTAGGCATGGGTCCGAGAGCAATACCCCCACCCCCACCACCACCCTCAGACCATGTGACCATGTGAGAAACGAGACCGTAGAGAGGAGAGGCGCATTGAGCACTATGGGATACCAGCAGAAAGAGCACACAGGACCCATGGGATGCACTTAACAGAGGTTTATATAGGAGTGTTGTTGTATACCCAGGATAATAATGTACACACACACACACACACACTGAAACACAGTGTTGCACATACTGACAAAATGCCAGATATGTGAAATGTTTTGCGTGCTAGGCTACTCTGGCGCTGTATTAGTAGCATATGAGGGGAAAGTAGGCCAACCACAAACAAAAATACAACATAAATTGAAGTTAATAGGAGATTACAATCTATTGTTCATATATACTGGACTAGCATACATACAGTGGGGCAAAAAAATTATTTCGTCAGCCACCAATTGTGCAAGTTCTCCAACTTGAAAAGATGAGAGAGGCCTGTAATGTTCATCATAGGTACACTTCAACTATGACAGACAAAATGAGAGAAAAAAATCCAGAAAATGACATTGTAGGATTTTTAATGTATTTATTTGCAAATTATGGTGGAAAATAAGTATTTGGTCAATAGCAAAAGTGTATCTCAATACTTTGTTATATACCCTTTGTTGGCAATGACAGAAGTCAAACGTTTTCTGTAAGTCTTCACAAGGTTTTCACACACTGTTGCTGGTATTTTGGCCCATTCCTCCATGCAGATCTCCTCAAGAGCAGTGATGTTTTGGGGCTGTTGCTGGGCAACACAGACTTTCAACTCCCTCCAAAGATTTTCTATGGGGTTGAGATCTGGAGACTCGCTAGGCCACTCCAGGACCTTGAAATGCTTCTTACGAAGCCACTCCTTCGTTGCCCGGGCGGTGTGTTTGGGATCATTGTCATGCTGAAAGACCCAGCCACGTTTAATCTTCAATGTCCTTGCTGATGGAAGGAGGTTTTCACTCAAAATCTCACGATTCATGGCCCCATTCATTCTTTCCTTTACACGGATCATTCGTCCTGGTCCCTTTGCAGAAAAACAGCCCCAAAGCATGATGTTTCCACCCCCATGCTTCACAGTAGGTAACTCAGCAACTCAGCATTCTTTGTCCTCCAAACACGACGAGTTGAGTTTTTACCAAAAAGTTATATTTTGATTTCATCTGACCATATGACATTTTCCCAATCTTCTTCTGGATCATCCAAATGCTCTCTAGCAAACTTCAGACGGGCCTGGACATGTACTGGCTTAAGCAGGGGGACACGTCTGGCACTGCAGGATTTGAGTCCCTGGCGGCGTAGTGTGTTACTGATGGTAGGCTTTGTTACTTTGGTCCCAGCTCTCTGCAGGTCATTCACTAGGTCCCCCCGTGTGGTTCTGAGATTTTTGCTCACCGTTCTTGTGATCATTTTGACCCCACGGGGTGAGATCTTGCGTGGAGCCCCAGATCGAGGAAGATTATCAGTGGTCTTGTATGTCTTCCATTTCCTAATAATTGCTCCCACGGTTGATTTCTTCAAACCAAGCTGCTTACCTATTGCAGATTCAGTCTTCCCAGCCTGGTGCAGATCTACAATTTTGTTTCTGGTGTCCTTTGACAGCTCTTTGGTCTTGGCCATAGTGGAGTTTGGAGTGTGACTGTTTGAGGTTGCGTGTCTTTTATACTGATAAAAAGTTCAAACAGGTGCCATTAATACAGGTATTGAGTGGAGGACAGAGGAGCCAGAGGAGCCTCTTAAATAAGAAGTTACAGGTCTGTTAGAGCCAGAAATCTTGCTTGTTTGTACGTGACCAAATACTTATTTTCAACCATAATTTGCAAATAAATTCATTAAAAATCCTACAATGTAATTTTCTGGATTTTTTTTCTCACTTTGTCTGTCATAGTTGAAGTGTACCTATGATGAAAATTACAGGCCTCTCTCATCTTTTTAAGTGGGAGAACTTGCACAATTAGTGGCTGACTAAATACTTTTTTGCCCCACTGTGCATACTGCATGACTCCCGTACATATAACTATACACCCACACACACACAGGCCTCTAATGTCACAGTGAATAGGACAGATGAAGAATTCACCTACAAGTCATCTGGAGCCTTAGGCTGTCCGTGACTTTTAACATTGAAGGTTCTTACGTTCACGTTCAAACACGCATGCGAAGTGCTCACACATACACACACGTATAACAACCTCCACATACCTCCGCATATCTCCACAACCTCCACATACCTCCCCTTATAGCTAATTGTGTTTTTCTTCACATCAATTAACACAGACATAGGTGCTGGAAAGAATGATACATGCACAATTCCCACTGCAGTCATTCTTAGCTGCCATGGTTTTTGCCTTATATGCTTACACTGACTGAAGCACTGACGTTTGCTGGAATTTGCATGAAATACAACGTTTGGTGTGCACATTGCACTATTGAGATAGGCTTCTCCAGCAAAGCCTTTTTATGTAGTGGAGCTGCCGTGATTGTAGCGATCTCAGAGCCAGCTACGCTCCCAAACCGAGGAGGAGAGAATAAATCTGACAGAGAGAGAGAGAGTTAAAGAGGTGGAGGGAGAGAGAGAGTAGGATAGAGCATAAAGGATGGAGGGAGAGTGTACAAAATTGAGAACAGGATGGAGGAATAGGAGATGAGGGAGAGAGGAGTACAGAGGACAGAGAGAAAGACTCTCGGGTTGGTTGAAACGCGACACTCATGCAATGACTGCTGCATCAACGTCCTTCCTAGCTGATCATGTCAGGTCATGGCATTGGCTGATGATTTGACTCTGGTATTGATTGGAGAAAAGGCCTGATTCAGAGCTCATGAAGTTGGAGGAAGATGACCTCATTGACTCAGGGCTGGGAGGGTTTTCTTTTAGATCATCAACACAGGTGAACCAATCCTGCCAAACCAGACTTACAGTAGCCGGATTTTGTGCGTGGGGGGAGCCTGTGATATTGGGCCCGGACGTGTTCCTCTCGGGACCTGAAGTGCTTTGTCGTTGAGTCACACCCTATAGCTGACATTTCCTCTGAGAAAAAGCAACACAATCCAATCAACACAACAGCACGCCTACTAATTCAAGTTTTTTCAGTTCATCATTCATTCTCTCCAACCTTCCCTCCCACCATCCCTCCCTACATATATGATCTTCCCAAAATAAAGCAAGGTTTTATAATTGATAAATTGATCTAATTAAGGAGCTAGTGAACACAGATGTTCTCCTCTTTTCTCCAGGCCTTTGTCAATATGGATTGAATTAATGAACAATTTCCCTCCCCATGTCATGCCTCAGCGGACTGTGAGCCTGTGAGTGTGTGTGTGTGTGCGTACATCAGTGGAGGCTGCTGAGGGGAGGATGGCTCATAATAACGGCTGGAACGGAGCAAATGGAATGGCATCAAACCATGTATTTGGTGTATTTGATACCTTTCTACTTATTCCACTCCAGCCATTACCATGAGCCGTCCTCCCCCTTTAAGGTGCCACCAACCTCCTGTGGTGTATGTGTGCATGTGGAGAGGCTGAGGCAAAGAAAGGAAGAGCTGCGTTTTATTTCATCAAACAGTTTAAACCCATTGGGCAAAACTTGCTTCAATCTACATTGTTTCCATACCGTTTCAAAACAAATGTGGAAAACTGAATGGATTTGAAAAAGTCAGCAATTTAAGGGAATTTTGCATTTGTATTAACCTAAATCCATTGACATGGTGAAATGTTTTGTTGATTTCACTTTGAATTCACGTTAGTTGACAACCTATCCAAAATTAAATCAAAACTAGACATTGAAATGACGTCTGTACCCAGTGGGTTGTGAGTGTTCCTCTGTGACGTGTCTTAGCCAAAAGCTCTGTCTGACATGCAGACAGTTTGCTGTCAAGAGTTTTACTTTTGGAGCAGACATCAAGAGGAGCTCAGAGGGAGGATACGTTTTTATCAGACAGAGAGCGAGAAGGAGAAGAAGAAGGTTTTTTCTCCTCTTCTTTTTGTAAGATTAGTGAGATTTAGAGTTTCTTAATCCAGAGGCTTTTTCGCCAAAGCAAGGAGCTTTAGTTTGATCTTGTGACAAAGCAAGGAGCTTTAGTTTGATCTTGTGACAAAGCAAGGAGCTTTAGTTTGATCTTGTGACAAAGCAAGGAGCTTTAGTTTGATCTTGTGACAAAGCAAGGAGCTTTAGTTTGATCTTGTGACAAAGCAAGGAGCTTTAGTTTGATCTTGTGACAAAGCAAGGAGCTTTAGTTTGATCTTGTGACAAAGCAAGGAGCTTTAGTTTGATCTGGTGACAAAGCAAGGAGCTTTAGTTTGATCTTGTGACAAAGCAAGGAGCTTTAGTTTGATCTTGTGACAAAGCAAGGAGCTTTAGTTTGATCTTGTGACAAAGCAAGGAGCTTTAGTTTGATCTTGTGACAAAGCAAGGAGCTTTAGTTTGATCTTGTGACAAAGCAAGGAGCTTTAGTTTGATCTTGTGACAAAGCAAGGAGCTTTAGTTTGATCTTGTGACAAAGCAAGGAGCTTTAGTTTGATCTTGTGACAAAGCAAGGAGCTTTAGTTTGATCTTGTGACAAAGCAAGGAGCTTTAGTTTGATCTTGTGACAAAGCAAGGAGCTTTAGTTTGATCTTGTGACAAAGCAAGGAGCTTTAGTTTGATCTTGTGACAAAGCAAGGAGCTTTAGTTTGATCTTGTGACAAAGCAAGGAGCTTTAGTTTGATCTTGTGACAAAGCAAGGAGCTTTAGTTTGATCTTGTGACAAAGCAAGGAGCTTTAGTTTGATCTTGTGACAAAGCAAGGAGCTTTAGTTTGATCTTGTGACAAAGCAAGGAGCTTTAGTTTGATCTTGTGACAAAGCACGGATAGAGATAAGGAAGATGATACTCCTCGGTTTAGACGATAGGGTGATTAAAAACGCTCGGGAATGATTGGATATCATACTTCCCAGAATGCTTTAATGTCATTTGTATTCCCAATATAGGCCTACTGTTGGGAGGTAATTGTCTGTCCCAAACAACTATCTATTTCACATACCAATGTCCCGCCTTTCACAGTGCCAAAGAAAAGCTTCTTCCTCCAGGCCTGAAGCAGAACAGAATCATATTTTCCCTTTCTCTCAGCCTGTTATGTCAGAAGTTATATTTCCCAATACGTCTTAAGAACTGAGCTGTCATGGAGTGAGCTGGGAAAGGATTGCAGTACTCCAACAGTCCGGATTAACACTGCTGGCATCTCTACCGCCAGTAGGGGGGAAGGGCCAGGGACTGGGTTGGTTCATGACTCTCGGTAGCCATCACACACCACAGAGAGGATGCTATACACCAGGGGTGGGCAATTCCAGTCCTAGAGGGCCTGCTTGGTGTCACAGTTTTGCCCCAGCCCCAGCTAACACACCTGAATCCAATAATCACCTAATCATGATCTCCAGTTTAGAATGAAATCTGATTAATCAGCTGTGTTTGCTAGGGATGGGGGAAAAGCCTGACACTAATCAGGCCCTCGAGGACTGGAGTTGCCCACCCCTGCGATACACCAACTTCAGAATGGATACGTCCATCAGGGTTCAGGTCACAACACTGGACCATCCCTGACAGACACTCTGGGTAGTCAAGGCCATTCACATGCATGCACACATATACACACACACTATACACACACATAGACAAACATATACACAAACACACACACAAACATCCACACACAAATACAAGGAACCCTGTGTCCTGTCACGTTCTGACCTTAGTTCCTTTGTTATGTCTTTGTGTTAGTTTGGTCAGGGCGTGAGTTGGGGTGGGTAGTCTATGTTATTTTTTTCTATGTTGTGGTTATGTGTTTGGCCTGGTATGGTTCTCAATCAGAGGCAGGTGTCGTTTGTTGTCTCTGATTGAGAATCATACTTAGGTAGCCTTTTCCCCCCTTTGTTTTGTGGGTGATTGTTTTCTGTTTTGTGTTTTCACCAGACAGGACTGTTTCGTTGTCGTTTCATTCACTTTGTTGTTTTGTTATTCAGTGTTCAGTTGATTTATTAAATATTAACATGGACACATACCACGCTGCACATTGGTCCGATCTCTCATAATCCTCGTCAGAGGAAGACAAAATGCCGTTACATGTCCCCACCAGACTGACTGATCTAGCTCATATTTTGATAATGGTCTGTGGTTATTTGTGCTGTCTGTGTATTCTGTGCTGATAATATTATTGTCTGCTGCAGTCAGTCGAGAGAGGGAGAGCGTAGCGTATTTGGGTTAGGGAGGATAATCCACTCACCCCTAAAGAGGATTGGAGAATCTCACAGGCTTTGATGAGTTGTGAGCTGGTGTTTATTTCACATCACAAGAAGAAGACTGTTTTTGTCACAGCCAGCCAGGGCGCATCCTCCCCTCTCTCCTCCGCCGCCCCTCCCACGGAATGCTGGGTAATTATTATTGTGCCAGAGAAGGTGTTTCTTAGCTATCTCTATCCAGATCACAGGGTTAATGGAGATGATGTGATTACTGAAGCGTCTCTCTGTGTCTGTCTGTGACTGTGGAGAACTAGGCATGGTGTACTGCTGCTGAGGCAGGCAGCTAGCTCTAATGAGCCAGCACTAAGCTGAGCCATGATCCCCCGCAACACAAATCACACACTGACACACACAGGGGAGGGAAGAGAGGGGGCAGAAAAACACAATTTACACAACAGTACAGGAGGAGGTTTTGTTTGTGTATTAGATAGGAGGGCAGAGAAAGAAAAATAGTAGTTTGTTCGGAAGAAAATTATCCAACATTTGTTTGTCTTCGCTCATTGGTTCTTCTCTCTAGGGTCCCCAGCTTCAGGACCACCCTGTCCCTCTGCGACTTGGGGACTGTTGTCTGGGTTCCCTGCTTTGGCCTCAGACTGGAGAGATTGTGGCCTTAATTCCTCCAGACAGCCTTTAATGTTCTAAACAGCAGTGGAGATATGCCTAAGTGGCTAAAGCAACCCTGTGCCTCTGATCCCCAGAAGGAAGGGGATTTGAATTAAGGGTATCAATGACTAGGGTGTTGTCTCTGAGAGAAAAAACATATTGTACCGTGAGCTTCCTCTAGCATAGATAATGCATTCTTCAAACCACTTGGGATGCACTGGTCACACACCCTGTGTGAACTTATTACTTGGATCATATTTGGATGTACAGATTGATGGTACAGACTCTAGTGCTTCTTTCATACCCTTTATGATTTCTTGCTCAAAACGGGCGGAGGTTTGTGTGCAAAGTATATGGTTATTGTATGTGAGAGTAGTTTCTGAATGTGGCAATGTTAAGTGTCTCTGTCCCTCTCTCCCCATCTCTTCTATAACAAGCATCCATGTTGTTGTCATTCCGCAAGGGATCTGTTTTCAGCGTATTACGTCTCCAGTCAATAACCAGTACAGAGTGTGTGTGTTTATCCCGTGTTCCCATTAAACTAGCAAGTAAATAAATAATTAAACCAATTTGTGTGGTACTGAATCATAAGTAAGGCTCGGGTTTTTGCAGTTGCAAGGAGGTTACAACTGTTCAGAATGATATACGTTTTTATTTTAACCTTTATTTAGTCAGGTAACCTTTAACCTTTAACCTTTATTACAATGACGGTCTACCAGGGAACAGTGGATTAACTGCTTTGTTCAGGGGAAAAACAACAGATTTTTATTTTGTCAGCTCAGGGATTCAACCCAGCAACCTTTCGGTTACTGGCCCAACACTCTAACCACTAGGCTACATGCCGCCGTTGATAGTTTAGGTATGTGATAGGTAAAGATCTTTTAGAGTTTAATTCGGGAAATGTTAACTCTTTAAAGAACCGGTCTTGTGGTACCCCAGATGCTAATGAGTTCATTGTTACATGATTCATTTAATTCGGTAACAATGAAACAAAGGTAGTAAATTGAATAAATAACAGTCTTCAGATGAATGTTAAAGTCAAGTCATGACACTACCTATCTACCTACCTACAGGTTTTCAAAAATGTGCTCTTTTAGGTTTCCTGAAGGAGAAAGCCTCCACTTCGATGTCGAAAATAATAAAACTAAAACACTATAGTAAATACTAAATTAGTCAGCCCAAAAATATTTATACCATAGTATTTTGTCATGTGGGTTGTTAATCACTCTCTGAACACCTCCGTTAACTTAGGTTTTCATTTGTCCACTGCCGTTGGGCAAATGTGGGAATGTTTTCTCAGGATTTAATTCCATACCGTCAGCTTCTCCAAAGGTATTGTACTGCAGGCTTGTCCTCTGTAGGTGTATTCCAGTGTCTGCGGTGTGTGTGTGAGCGTACGTGCATACGCATGTGTTCTTGTGCACGTTGTAAAGTTCCTAATGACCTGAAGTAATTAATTTAGCCCCACTTGAAGCACGTAACTTGCTGGTGTAACAGCAGTCTTTGTGACTGATGTACATGCACCTTTAATTACACAAATTGATGTCGAGTGACAGGTGGAAGGATGGTGCCCCTCTCCACTGAAGCAGGGCTCAGCGTTGTGGACTGAAATATTCTTCTTCTATCCAACCACTTCCAACCACCCTTGCTTAAGTGGTATATTGCTGACTCCACACTCTTGATAGGATTCAATATGTTAGCTCTGAATTAGGGTGAGTTTCCGGTAGATAGAAAGAGACCGACACACACATACATGCACAAACACGCGCGCAAGCATGCACATAAGCACACACACCTCCCTCCATCTGACAGGCTTGTGGAACACAGGTGGAGTTTAGTAATAGCAAGCGTCCCAGCATAGCCAAGCTCTGACTGGGCCACAAATCATGATCAATGGGCCTCTGCTTGGCTCCACTGTCTGAAACGTCTCCCTCGTCTTTGAATGTCAGTCCCCATGCCGAACTGAACTGACTGCCCCCTAAACTCTGTCTGTTAGTCTAGTGTTAGAGCTGACTGGTGGAGCCAGTCAAGCCCTATGGCTGGAAGTGAGATATAGAGGCCAGTTCAGAATGAAATGTCTCTGTCTGTGATGTATGGACAGAGCATGACCTGCTCAGACAGACCTCGATTGAGACAAAACACTGCTTCAGACTGGTTTGCTGTGTATGTCTGAGTGTGTTAGTAGAAGCTCTAACTGGGTCTGGTATGATCCAGCCCATAAAAAGACAGTTAATGAATGTTTGTTCTTATAGCTCTACAGAGAGGCAGAGACAGGACAATGTTGTTTCAGCTTCCGTTATTGGCACTTCAACCAAAAGCCTTTATTATGGGAAAGAGAGGGAAAACCAGAGACAGCTATTTGCTGTCTATTTGTAAACACACTCTCCAACATGCTCAGTTTGTGAGGATTTCAATTGTAGGGTTGTGCGCGTGTATGTGCACGTTGGTGTTTGTGCCTTTCGAGTGTTCTGTTTGTGTTGCAGAGCGAGTGTTCTGTTTGTGTTGCAGAACGAGTGTTCTGTTTGTGTTGCAGAGCGAGTGTTCTGTTTGTGTTGCAGAGCGAGTGTTCTGTTTGTGTTGCAGAGCGAGTGTTCTGTTTGTGTTGCAGAGCGAGTGTTCTGTTTGTGTTGAAGAGCGAGTGTTCTGTTTGTGTTGCAGAGCGAGTGTTCTGTTTGTGTTGCAGAACGAGTGTTCTGTTTGTGTTGCAGAGCGAGTGTTCTGTTTGTGTTGCAGAGCGTGTGTTCTGTTTGTGTTGCAGAGCGAGTGTTCTGTTTGTGTTGCAGAGCGAGTGTTCTGTTTGTGTTGCAGAGCGAGTGTTCTGTTTGTGTTGCAGAGCGAGTGTTCTGTTTGTGTTGCCGAGCGTGTGTTCTGTTTGTGTCCCAGTGCGAGTGTTCTGTTTGTGTTGCAGAGCGAGTGTTCTGTTTGTGTTGCAGAGTGAGTGTTCTGTTTGTGTTGCAGAGCGAGTGTTCTGTTTGTGTTGCAGAGCGAGTGTTCTGTTTGTGTTGCAGAGCGAGTGTTCTGTTTGTGTTGCAGAGCGTGTGTTCTGTTTGTGTTGCAGAGCGAGTGTTCTGTTTGTGTTGCAGAGCGAGTGTTCTGTTTGTGTTGCAGAGCGAGTGTTCTGTTTGTGTTGCAGAGCGAGTGTTCTGTTTGTGTTGCAGAGCGAGTGTTCTGTTTGTGTTGCAGAGCGAGTGTTCTGTTTGTGTTCTAGAGTGAGTGTTCTGTTTGTGTTGCAGAGCGAGTGTTCTGTTTGTGTTGCAGAACGAGTGTTCTGTTTGTGTTGCAGAACGAGTGTTCTGTTTGTGTTGCAGAGCGAGTGTTATGTTTGTGTTGCAGAGCGAGTGTTCTGTTTGTGTTGCAGAGCGAGTGTTCTGTTTGTGTTGCAGAGCGAGTGTTCTGTTTGTGTTGCAGAGCGACTTCTGTTTGTGTTGCAGAGCGACTGTTCTGTTTGTGTTGCAGAGCGACTGTTCTGTTTGTGTTGCAGAGCGAGTGTTCTGTTTGTGTTGCAGAGCGAGTGTTCTGTTTGTGTTGCAGAGCGAGTGTTCTGTTTGTGTTGCAGAGCGAGTGTTCTGTTTGTGTTGCAGAGCGAGTGTTCTGTTTGTGTTGCAGAGCGAGTGTTCTGTTTGTGTTGCAGAGCGAGTGTAGGGACATGAAACATGTGAACAATACTGGGAATTTGAGAATACGCTTAGTCTCATGAGGGAGAATTTGACATTGAGACCTCTGTGGTGTTTTATATTCCTCATGTCTCCTGTGTTACCTGCTCTCTATAACCACTGGAACGTTTATTTGTTCACATTTGAATTCAATCATCTGTCAGCCGATATTATCCACAGTGACTCAAAGAGCAGCACAATACATAAACTGGGTGGTTCGAGGCCTGAATGCTAATTCGCTGAAAGCTATATCAGACCATATACCACGGGTATGACAAAACATATATTTTTACTCTTCTAATTACGTTGGTAACCAGTTTATAATAGCAATAAAGCACCTCTGGGGATTGTGGTATATGGCCAATATACCACGGCGAAGGGCTGTATCCAGGCACTCCTCGTTGCATCCTGGCTAAGAATAGCCCTTAGCCGTGGTATATTGGCCATATACCACACACCTGTCGTGTCTTTACTATCATTAACTGAAGACTGATAGTTTTTATCAAAGATTCTCTGTAATTATTTACTGCGCGATCAACTGATTAATCACGTAACTAATTAACTAGGAAGTCGGGGCACCAAGGAAAAATATTCAGATTACAAAGTTATCATTTCCTAAAATAACTTTTCACATATTTTATCTGATCAAATAGTCTTCGAATGAATGAATTATTTACTGTACCTCACGTTAGTCTCATTCCAAATGTCATAAATTGTTGGTTATCTGCACAAACCCAGTCTTCACTATAAGTCATCCATACATCAATTGTCTTAAAACATGTATGCATTACTAACTAAGTAATTCACAGAAATGCATAAACAAACAAACAAACATGGTAAATGTGGTTACATGAAATGATAGGAGAATGTGCCCTAGTTGGCTAAACCGGCATGGCGGCTTGTTAGACAAAAGGGGAAGTGGGGGTCGACTAAGAAGTCACTACGGAGTGATAATTATAACAATTGAAATGCTAATCCTTTACACATGAACGCTCACTCATTCAGAAACAATTGCAATCAATATATTTTACGCTCAGTGTGTCGTCTTGATCTGATAATTTCTCAAAGTTGATTTTTATCCGGAATGGCAGAAAAGGGTCTGTCCCTGGCTGGTGAAAAGTGTGTCTTTCGTAGAATTGTCCATCTCTCTCCCTGTTCGTACTTGTTCAAGTTCTGTGAGGTGGAAGGATTTCCTTTGTCCTTTGTCCTGAAAGTTTACTCTCTCTCTACTATGTGGCCATGTGGCAGGGTCTTCTCAGGAATTTACGACCTCTGACCACAGCAGCCTAGTAGAAGGAGGCAAGGGGGGGGCAGGGAGAGGGGGATGAGGTTGCTATACCCAAAGAAGCCAACATCATGACATACCCCCCCTGGTGGTTTGGAGCTTGTTTGTCAACATAAAATCATGATCACGTGATGTCCTGTTTGTAGATCATCGTTGCAGTCCCCTCTGGTGGTTGTACTTGGTAGGCTTCTCTCCAGGGAGAAGGGGATGAGGTTGCGGAAGCAGTCCCCCTGTGTGGTTTGGAGCTTGTTTGTCAACATAAAATCATGATCACGTGATGTCCTGTTTGGATCATGTACTTGGTAGGTTCTCTGCGGAAAGTTGATGTCCGGTTGGTGATCGCCGTTGCGGTCCCTTCTAGTGATATACCTTGGTAGGTTCCCTGGAAGCTGCAAAGTACCCCAGGGAGGGCCGGGGGATGTCCTGGTTGGTGATCACCGTTGCAGTCCCTTCTAGTGATATACCTTGGTAGGTTCCCTGGAAGCTGCAAAGTACCCCAGGGAGGGCCGGGGGATGTCCTGGTTGGTGATCGCCATTGTGGTCTCCCCCCCCCCCCACTGGTGGTTTACCTTGGTAGGCTCCCTGACAGCAGGGCATGCTGCCACATGTATGGCCGAGGGTGTCCGGATTTGGGGTCGCCGTTCCGGACCTGTAGTCTGGTCGTCGTCCAGACTGGAAGATCTGTGGCAGTAACTTAGGCAGATGTTAACAACGCACACACACTCATGAAATATATATAATTACATTCATTCCCCAATGAGTGGCGTTGTGGCACTAAGTGAATGGTTGTATGGGGACTTTGTTTATGGCTCTATCACTTCTTAAGTGTCAAAGGAACTGAACCGAAAAGGAATGAAAGCATACACAAAAGATATACAAAATATAGTTCTCACACAAAAATCATCTAATTGGACTGTATTCTACATTCGTCCAATGTTCTGGCAAAATGACTATCATGGCATTGTCTCTATGCCATATCTAGGGTTTTCCTACTTGGTGTGTCGCTTAGGCACTATCCTAAGTTGATAACTATGTGATAAGTTTACAGTTGTAAGGCACTAGTTTTGGGCAGTCTACAGGGATGACCTATGGACTTCTGGGAAGAAAACTGGTGAGTGCTGTAGAGTCAAAGGCCTAGAAGTAAATGTTCAACTTCATTTACTAAGGCTGGTATTTTGCTTGGACCCTTCTAGCATAAATCCTAATTGGATGTTCCGTTGTGCATGTGCGTTTATGCTTACACAAGCGCGCATGTCAAGGGAAGAAAAGCAAGTATCCTGGCAGATTACAACTTGTTCTGAATGAGTCTGACGTAGTCAGGTAATTTTCAGGTCAATGCCTGGAAGTCAGTCAGAATTGGTGTCAAGGGAGTCTATAGTAGTTTTTACTACAAGTCACTGTGTCTTCCACTATTGTAGTGGTGATAGGTATGAAGTCTATTTCATAGCTATGTTATCCACGGAGGAGCTAACCTCACAACGGAAGTACTCTAAGTATTGGACCAGTCGTACGTGGTGTGATCGTGGTTAATGATTCTAATAATTTTCCTCCTGAATGGAGGATTCTATTTATTAAGGACATGTGTGTTCACCATTGGAAGAGTGCACTGGAGATTCCCTTCCACACGTTGCGCTCTGAGTGACTCCTATGTCGCTGTCGTTAAGGGTAATTTGATTGGTTAGGTCTCTAACCTTCTTACTGATTGTAGCTGGACTGACTGTCGCTGGTATTGGTACTGGTGCTCAAAGGGACCAGTTATCCTACCGATTTATTCTGAAATATTATACTGCCAGAACACATGATTGGAGCATTTTACTAGTTGTATTGTAGTTGAACCTACACATGGCAAGGAATGATTATTGTTGCCATTTGTTTTGAGGTGGACAAGTCCACTGGACTTCCTTTACGACCAGTATGGTACACCTCATTACTATCTTAGATGTGTTAATCCCCGTACAGGGGCCTGTCTGCTACTCACTGTTCTCATAGGGAAGTTTACAACTACATTTGATTTATGCACTGGCATCATGGGTCTGGGCTACTATTCCCGCCCTTTGTGTCTCCGGACCCCCCCCCACCAGCGGGTGGTGTTGGTGTCCGAGGCGCAAACGAAAAGGTCGAACCCTATGTACGAGTTGTCGGCAGCCGCGTTGTTATGAGAATGGCTGTAGCCTTTCAACGAAATCTCCTGGTGTTTGTGCTTCAACACCCTCAGTGGCAGTAGAGGCATGTCAATCACCACCGCGTCCGCGTGTGGCAACTTCTTCAGTACCTGCGAACTGAGACGAGGATATCGGTCTGTGATATCGCAAAGTGTTTCACCAGTGGGAGTCATCGGGTCAGTTGCTGGACTGACGCCATTAGTGTCATTGTAAGGGGTGACAGTCCCCAACAAAGTGGATGGTGTGTCATCAGAAGCAGAGTATACTCTGCGCATCAATGTTTTTCTTGCTGAGACGGCCGCAGTGCTTGCGGAAGTGTCCGAAGGGCAAGAGAAGTTCATCTCAACTACCATATTGCACGACTGCAAGGAGGAGGGGAGTTGCTTATTCACAGAGACAGCTGGCTCAAAATCATGAAAAGAATGGTCAATCGGGTTGGCTGATGGAATGTGTGGAGATATCGTAACATCTCCTCGGATCGTATTCTGCCCCAAGAGATCCAAGATCTTTATCTTTCCATCTTCATCACCCGAGTTCTCTCATCATTCATTTGGTCAGCGACTTCAATGAGTTCTGCTGATTTGTCATCCAACTTTGTCATTGTGTTCATTAACTGATGGTCTTTGGTCTGCAGCGTTTTGAGGAGAACCGTGTTACTTTGAGTAACGTTCAACAAAACTGCCTGCATGTTATCAAGTTGAGCGCTCCTGTTTGTAGATAACTCTTTAGATTGATCTAGTTTGGCGTGGACATCATCGTATTTAGTTTTGGCTAAATTGATTTGTTCCTGTAGCATATGATTTTGTTCCTGTAGAAGACGATTTTGTTGAAGAGCTTGTGCTTGTTCATCGTCACACGTTTTTGCAATTACATTTAATTGTTCAGTTTTCGAGCGCAGTTCCATAGCTAGCAGAATCTTTCCCTTTCCTGCATTTGTCATTGGTTTCCCGGTTCTCTTCCTTTGTCCCTTTATGTCTCCCATTACCTGCTCGTGCTTCAGCTGTGCACTGCGGTATTGGACAGATGCCACTCTTGGGTGGCAAGACATCAGGGCTAGACTGGAGAGAACCTTTACGAGGCCTGCGCCCGATGGTTGATTTTGGAAAGCGTTGTTGTCTGCTTTTCCACTAATGGCATAATTAGGGTTGAATTAGGGTTAGCTGCTGAGGTCAGAGATCAATCCATTTGCGTGTGGGGTTGCTATACCCAAAGAGGCCAACGTCATGACACCCCATTGGTCCTTATTGCTTAATTATACACTGACTGATCAAATAAGACAGAAACGGTGACAAGACAGAATAACAGTATCAATCCAGTTTTTATTTCAGAAGAACAACCATCAAAAATACAAATACAAATACAATGATCAGTTGTCTACATAAGAAAATATACTATTATACACTAGCAGGTTGTGTATTGGGTGTGTGATGTTGCTTGAGGAGGAATCACTTGTCAAGATGATGACATCAGTCATGAGGTCAAATAGATGTCCCCTCTGGGCAGCTTGGATCAGGAAGTAGAGGTGAGGAGATGGATGCATCCACGGGGTGATGGGTCAGAGGTCACATCATATTAACCACTGCTCCTGAGATGGTGGTGACCTTTAACCTTAATCTCTCTGGTTTAATCCCTGTCCATATCCTCTCTACCTGGACTGGACTATTTGTCACTACTGAGCCACTGACGATTCAAGAGGATTCAGGACTGTTGACTGATAGTCTATTCTGTTCCGTGATTCAGTGGCTGTCGTGTGTTCACTGCATCATATATTCATGACACATCCTGTAATTGGTGATGAGTCACTGAGAGTCTAATAATAGTTCCTTCCATCACAGGGTACATTATACAACGTGTTGCAGTATCCCATTTTAACCTCTTTTTAGGTTTTTCTTGGTAGGTTGCTGTTGTTGTTGTTGATGCGTGACCTCTCCCAGCTGGGTCTATAGTGTGTGTCTCTGACAGGCTGTTCTTGTCTCCCTGTGTGTTTTTGAAGGTGTAAAGGGGCGTCTCACTATGGCCTGTCTGCCGACAGGAAGCGACGTTCCCAGGAGGGGGACTGCACTGACAGCACGTCAGAACTCACTGTGGCCACCCTGCCCGGCGATGGCCCCACCTCCTCCGCGGTCGCTCTCCTATCAGACGAGCCCGGCCTCGTCAACCCTGCCTTCGACCCCAGCATGGAGGACAACAGCCAATCAGGAAGCACCACAAGCCTGGCAGCCCGCAGCAGTTCCAAGAAGAGTGAGTGTGTGTGTGTGCGTACGGTTATGGGTAGTGCTGCACCTAGTAACCTTTCTCTGATCTATAAAGCTGTGTGTGTGTGTGTGTGTGTGTGTGTGTGTGTGTGTGTGTGTGTGTGTGTGTGTGTGTGTGTGTGTGTGTGTGTGTGTGTGTGTGTGTGTGTGTGTGTGTGTGTGTGTGTGTGTGTGTGTGCGTGTGTGTGTGTGTGTGCGCGCATCACACTGTTTGTCACTGTGACTGATTGAAAATCAATAGAAAGCAGGGAGCCAGTGGAGGCTTTCTAGTCACAGTTTCATAGTCCCTCACTTACATAGATACCACCAGTAAACACTATTCCAACATGTATTTTCCCCCCTCATACCCACACACCAGATATAGACTACCGTTCAAAAGTTTGGGGTCACTTAGAAATGTCCTTGTTTAAAAAAAAAAAAAGCACATTTTTTTGCCCATTAAAATAAAAAAATGTAAAAAGTGACCCTAAACTTTTGAGCTGTAGTGTACATCCCATAACCCACGCAGACTTACATACAGTATCTGTACTACTTAATGATCTTTGATGGAAATCCTGTTCTTCAATTAGCTTTTATAGCATCGATTTTTCACCGATCTATAAAATCTCTGTCCTGGGCTGGAGGGTTAGAGAAAGAGAGCGAGAGAGAGAGGGAGGCAGGGAGGGAAAATGTAAAGGGAGGGAGTGGAGGAATGAGGGTTAAATATAGCCCAGGTCCATTAATGCTGAATGACGTGTTAGCCCCTCACCCTCCACTCATCCCACCTGTGAACTCTGGAGCCACTCACGCGTGTCACACTCACTCACATCCCCCCCTCTCAACGTGAGCGCACCGCTCTTGGGGGGGGGCATCAAATGACGTTGCACCAGCACTTTGGCCAGGGCTGCGGAGCGGAGTACCCACCACCATGCAGAGCCACTGCTGCTGAACAAGCTGTCAGCTCCAGAAGCGCTGGGTGCGTTTAAAGAATAATGTGGCTGTCAGGAGGCCTCACATCTCCCCAGGCCCGCAGAGGGAGGGAGGGGCGCTGCAGAGGCCCACTGCTCCGCTCTCAGGGCAGCCAGGCTGGGGCTCTCACTCCACTGCAGCCTGCTCTGCTCTGGTAGAGCCAGGGACGCACACTCCCTGCCAGAATCTCAACTATAGAAGATTATAGTAGGGTCTCACTGCACCCAGTTTTAGCTGAGAGATTACATAAAAATGACTGCTGCAGTTTACAAAGCCCATCACCCCTGCAGAGTTTCTAGGCCCCCTCCCTCGAGTGTGAATTTCTATTATTTCTTGTAATAATGAGTGTTTTGGGGAATTGCTGAAGGGTATTGATTGGAATCCCTAAAACAAATGTGTTCAAGCTGTTGTTAGGGCTTTTGTAGAGGCAGAGAGAACGAGAGATCTCCGGCATCTGATTGGCTGTGGAGAAGTGGTCTCAGAGACTTGTCCAGACATGTTCAGTCAGAACAGGGCTGATCTATAAAGTGTGCCCCTGTCTCTCTCTCCCCTCAGTCCGAAACTATGACCGCACCTCGGTCAGGAGCCGCTCCTTCAGGCGGTTGAACCGTGCTTTCAGTGTCCTGCGGAGGACCAAGAGTGGCACTTCCGTGTCCAATGAGACCGCAGAGGAACAAGATAATGCCAGGAACGCCAGTGTGCCCCAGGAAGGTATGTGTTTGTTCGTTTGAGTGAGTGGTTGCGTGTTTTCTTTTGTGCACTATATGAAATGTGTATATGCTGTGTGTCTATGTCTATATTGTTTTGTCAGTGGCGATTGTGTTTAAATCAGTATGATGTCGGTGATCTCTATGCTGTGTCTGCAGTTTCTGTGATTCTCTGTAGAGGGTATAAGATGTGTGTGTGTGTGTATGTGTGCGTATGTGCGTGTGCGTGTGCGTGTGTGTGTGTGTGTGTGTGTGTGTGTGTGTGTGTGTGTGTGTGTGTGTGTGTGTGTGTGTGTGTGTGTGTGTGTGTGTGTGTGTGTGTGTGTGTGTGTGTGTGTGTGTGTGTGTGTGTGTGTGTGTGTGTGCGCGTCAGGGCTTGTGTGCATGTGTGTCCGTGTGTAGGTGCATGCCTGCGCTTGCATGGATTTTTGTGTCTGTGTTGACTTGACTGTTTGTGTGCGCCAGTGTCTATGTGTTTGCCAGTGTCTATGTGTTTGCGAGAGTGTGTGCCTGTGTTTGTTCGTGTGTGTGTGCGTGTGTGTGAGCAGTTCCTTTGGCTCTGTGCTGAGGGTGACACGGCTGGGTAACTGCTGCAGCATATGTTCCTTTAATAATTCAGCTGCACATTGTGTAAGAGTCCTCTGGTCCCCAGAACAGAGCAGAAGATAGTGATCAGATGGGAGAGTGGGAGCCTGGGGCTCTGTGGGCCAGGCTGGAGGAGAGAGAGTAGGAGCTTCAGGGGACAGGGACAGAGAGCTGCTGGACATAGTCTGGACTATACAGAGGATACAAAACATGAAGAACACGTACTCTTTCCATGACATAGACTGACCAGGTGATTCCAGGTGAAAGCTGTGATCCCTTATTGATGTCACTTATTGTTAAATCCACTTCAAGCGGTGTCGATGAATGGGAGGAGACAGCTGAGTAATGGATTTTGTGTGTGCCATTCACAGGGTGAATAGGCAAGACAAAAGATGTAAGTGCCTTTGAACAGGTTACGGAGGTAGCTTTGTGTCAAGAACTGCAACGCTGCTGGGTTTTTCACGCTCAACAGTTTCCCGTGTGTATCAAGAATGGTCCAACACCCAAAGGACATCCAGCCAACTTGACACAGCTGTGGGAAGCATTGGAGTCCACATGGGCTGTGGAATGCTTTCAACACCTTGTAGAGACCATGCCCTACATTATATAGTATGAGCCATGACTAAAATACAGTATATACATAATAAAGTGGGAAAAACAGTATGTAAACATTATTCAAGCGACCAGTGTTCAATGAATTATTCTGAGATGCTCTTCAATTTTGATTTTAATTTTAACACCCCACTTAAAACCCCTTCAAATCCCAATTCATAGATGTACATAGGGCAGTAATCTCTAAAGTGCAGGGCAGGGTATCGAGTGGAGGCCGGCTAGTGATGACTCTTTAACAGTCTGGTGGCCTGAAGATAGAAGCTGTTTATCAGTCTGTTGGTCCAAGCTTTGTTTGTTTATTTGGATCCCCATTAGATTTTGCAGAAGCAGCAGCTTCTCTTCCTGGGGTCCACAAAAAACACGGACAGTCACACAAATGGAAAATACAATGACATACAAACCAAAACTAAAACATTGTGTGTGTGTGTGTGTTAGTGTGTCAGTGTGTGTATATGTTTGTGTGTTTGTCCCCTCACAGTCCCCTCTGTTCCATTTCCTTTGATGCAGCTGCACTGTCTCCTCGTTCGACAGTTGAGGTCTAAAGTTTGCATACACCTGAGCCAAATACATTTAAACGCAGTTCTTCACAATTCCTGACATTTAATCCTAGTAAGAATTCCCTGTTTTAGGTCAGTTAGGATCCCCACTTTATTTCAAGAATGTGAAATGTCAGAATAATAGTAGAGAGAATGATTTATTTCAGATTTTATTTCTTTCATCACATTCCCAGTGGGTCAGAAGTTTACATGCACTCAATTAGTATTTGGTAGCATTGCTTTTAAATTGTTTAACTTGGGTCAAGCGTTTCGGGTAGCCTTCCACAAGCTTCCCACAGTAAGTTGGGAGAATTTTGGCCCATTACTCCTGACAGAGTTGGTGTAACTGAGTCATGTTTGTAGGCCTCCTTGCTCGCACACGCTTTTTCAGTTCTGCCAACAAATTGTATATAGGAATGAGGTCAGGGCTTTGTGATGGCCACTCCAATACCTTGACTTTGTTGTCCTTAAGCCATTTTGCCACAACTTTGGAAGTATGCTTGGGGTCATTGTCCATTTAGAAGACCCATGTGTGACCAAGCATTAACTTTCTGACTGATGTCTTGAGATGTTTCTTCAATATATCCACATCATTTTCCTTCTCATGATGCCATCTATTTTGTGAAGTGCACCAGTCCCCCTTTTACCTCCAAACATAACGATGGTCATTATGGCCAAACAGTTCTATTTTTGTTTCATCAGACCTCAGGACATTTCTCCAAAAAGTACGATCTTTGTCCCCATGTGCAGTTGCAAACCGTAGTCTGGCTTTATGGCGGTTTGGGTCAGTGGCATCTTCCTTGCTGAGCGGCCTTTCAGGTTATGTCGATATAGGACTCATTTTACTGTGGATAGATACTTTTGTTCCTGTTTCCTCAAGCATTTACACACGGTCCTTTGCTGTTGTTCTGGGATTGATTTGCACTTTTCACACCAAAGTACGTTCATCTCTAGGAGACAGTACGCGTCTCCTCCCTGAGCGGTAGGACGGCTGCGTTGTCCCATGGTGTTTATACTTCCGTACTATTGTTTGTAAAGATGAACGTGGTACATTCAGGCATTTGGAAATTGCTCCCAAGGATGAACCAGACTTCGACAGGAGTTGGCTGATTTCTTTTGATTTCCCCATGATGTCAAGCAAAGAGGCACTGAGTTTGAAGGTAGTCCTTGAAATACATCCACGGGTAGACCTCCAATTGACACAAATGATATCAATTAGCCTATCAGAAGCTTCTAAAGCCATTACATAATTTCTGGAATTTTCCAAGCTGTATAAAGGTACAGTCAACTTAGTGTATGCAAACTTCTAACCCACTGGAATTGTGATACTGTGAATTATAAGTGAAATAATCTGTCCGTAAACAATTGTTGGAAAAATTACTTGTGTAATGCACAAAGTAGATGTCCTAACCGATTTGCCAAAATTATAGTTTGTTAACAAGAAATTTATGGAGGTGTTGAAAAATTAGTTTTAATGACTCCAACCTAAGTGTATGTAAACTTGTATGTAGACTTCAACTGTAAATGGTAGCAGGGTGAACAGGCCGTGGTTCGGGTGGCTGAGGTCCTTGGTGATCTTCTTGGCCTTCCTGTGACACCGGGTGCTGTAAATGTCCTCAAGGTCTGTAAATGTCCCAGTGATGCATTGGGCTGACCGCACCCCTCTCTGGTTCTGTACAGCCCAACAGATTGCTCTTGATGGTGCATCTGTAGAAGTTTGTGAGGGTCTTAGGGGCCAAGGCGAATTCGCCAAGGCACTGGTGCACCATCTTCATTGCACTTTCACTGTGGAGGGACTATTTCAGGTCCTCTGGGATTTGCACACAGAGGAACCTGATGTTTTTACCCCTCTCCACTGTGGCCCGTCAATGTGGGTGGGGGCGTGTTCTCTCTGCTGTCTCCTGTAGTCCACGATTAGCTCCTTCGCGAGGGAGAGGTTATTTTCCTGGTGCCACTCCGCCAGGGTTCTCACCTCCGTCCTGTAGGATGTCTCATCGTAAATGACGTATTTTCTACTTTCATTCAAAAATTAAAATGAACCCGATTTCAACATCTGAAAAATACATATTTTTCAACGTTCAGAAAATAAGTATTTTCAACACCCGGAAAATGTATTTTAAACAACCGGACAATACGTATTTTAAACATAATATTGCATACTGGGAGTATTTTAATTTTTGGAGGGCAGCAATATTTTTGTCTTGCCTAGGGCGGCAGAATGGCCAGGATCAAATCAAAGTATTTTTGTCACGTGTGCTGAATACAACAGGTGTAGTAGACCTTACAGTGAAATGCTTACTTACAGGCTCTAACCAATAGTGCAAAAAAGGTATTAGGTGAACAATAGGTAAGTAAAGAAATAAAACAACAGTAAAAAGACAGGCTATATACAGTAGCGAAGCTATAAAAGTAGCGAGGCTACATACAGACACTGGTTAGTCAGACTGATTGAGGTACTATGTACATGTAGATATGGTGACTATGCATATACGATGAACAGAGAGTAGCAGTAGCGTAAAAAAGAGGGGTTGACGGGTGGTGGGACACAATGCAGACAGCCCGGTTAGCCAATGTGCGGGAGCACTGGTTAGTTGGTCCAATTGAGGTAGTATGTACATATGTACATGAATGTATAGTTAAAGTGACTATGCATATATGATAAACAGAGAGTAGCAGCAGCATAAAAAGAGGGGTTGGGGGGGTCACACAATGCAAATAGTCCAGGTAGCCGTTTGATTACCTGTTCAGAAGTCTTATGGCTTGGGGGTAAAAACTGTTGAGAAGCCTTTTTGTCTTAGACTTGGCACTCTGGTACCGCTTTCCATGCGGTAGTAGAGAGAGAACAGTCTATGACTGGGGTGGCTGGGGTCTTTGACAATTTTTAGGGCCTTCCTCTGACACCGCCTGGTGTAGAGGTCCTGAATGGCAGACAGCTTAGCCCCAGTGATATACTGCAATTGCCGTACCAGGCAGTGATGCAACCAGTCAGGATGCTCTCGATGTTGCAGCTGTAGAACCTTTTGAGGATCTCAGGACCCATGCCAAATCTTTCTAGTTTCCTGAGGGGGAATAGGCTTTGTCGTTGGAGTCGTGCCTGGCCATATAGTCATGGGTGAACAGGGAGTACAGGAGGGGGCTGAGCACGCACCCCTGGGGAGCTCCAGTGTTGAGGATCAGCGTGGCAGATATGTTGCTACCTACCCTCACCACCTGGGGGCGGCACGTCAGGAAGTCCAGGATCCAGTTGCAGAGGAAGGTGTTTAGTCCCAGGATCCTTAGCTTAGTGATGAGCTTTGAGGGTACTATGGTGTTGAACTCTGAGGTGTAGTCAGTGAATAGCATTCTCACATAAGTTTTCCTTTTTTCCAGGTGTGAAAGGGCAGTGTGGAGTGCAATAGAGATTGCATAATCTGTGGATTTGTTTGGGCGGTATGCAAATTGGAGTGGGTCTAGGGTTTCTGGGATAATGGTGTTGATGTGAGCCAAGAACAGCCTTTCAAAGCACTTCATGGCAACAGACGTGAGTTCTCCTGCTCTGTAGTCATTTCTGCAGGTTGCCTTTGTGTTCTTGGGCACAGGGACTATGGTGGACTGCTTGAAACATGTTGGTATTAGAGACTCAATCAGGAACATGTAGAAAATGTCAGTGAAGACACCTGCCAGTTGGTCAGCACATGCCTGGAGCACACGTCCTGGTAATCTGCAGCCTTGTGTATGTTGACCTGTTTAAAGGTCTTACTCACGTCGACTACGGAGAGCGTGATCACACAGTCGTCCGGAACAGCTGATGCTCTCGTGCATGCCTCAATGTTGCTTGCCTCGAAGGGAGCATTGAAGTGATTTAGCTCATCTGGAAGGCTCGTGTCACTGGGCAGCTCGCAGCTGTGCTTCCCTTTGTAGTCTGTAATAGTTTACAAGCCCTGCCATATAAGACAAGCATCAGAGCCGGTGTTGTATGATTCAATCTTAGCCCTGTATTGACGCTTTGCCTGTTTGATGGTTCATCGCAGGGCATAGCAGGATTTCTTGTAAGCTTCCGGGTTAGAATCCCGCACCATGAAAGCGGCAGCTCTACCCTTTAGCTCAGTGCGGATGTTGCCTGTAATCCATGGCTTCTGGTTGGGGTATGTACGTACAGTCACTGTGGGGACGGCGTCCTCGGTGCACTTATTGATAAAGCCAGTGACTGATGTGGTGTACTCCTCAATGCCATCGGATAGCAAAACAGTCCTGTAGTTTAGCATCTGCTTCATCTGACCACTTTTTTTATAGACCGAGTCACTGGTGCTTCCTGCTTTAATTTTTGCTTGTGAGCAGGAATCAGGAAGATAGAGTTGTGGTCAGATTTACCAAATGCAGGGCGAAGGAGAGCTTTGTGAGCGTCTCTGTGTGTGGAGTACAGGCGATCAAAAAAAATACCTCTGGTTGCACATTTAACATGTAGATAGAAATTTGGTAGAACTGATTTCAGTTTCCTTGCATTAAAGTCTCCGGCCACTAGGAGCGCCACCTCTGGGTGAGCGTTTTACTGTTTGCTTATTCCCTTATACAGCTGACTGAGTGCGGTCTTAGTGCCAGAATCTGTCTGTGGTGGTAAATAAACAGGCACGAAAAGTATAGCTGAAAAGCAGTGTGGCCACCAATTTATCACAATATACTCTAGTTCAGGCGAGCAAAATCTAGAGACTTCCTTAGATTTCGTGCACCAGCTGTTGTTTACAAATATGCACAGACCGACCCTGTCTTACTGGAGTGTGCTGTTCTATCTTGCCGGTGCAGCGTATATATCCTAGCTGAATATCCATGTCGTCATTCAGCCTCTATTCCATGAAACATAGACTATAGACTACAGTTTTTGATGTCCCATTGGAAGGATATTTGTGATCGTACCTCGTCTAATTTATTGTCCAATGATTGCACATTGGAAAGTAGTATTGACGATAACGGCAGCTTTCCCACTTGCCTTCTCTGGGTCCTGACGAGGTATCCGACTCTTTGTCCTCTGTACCTGCGTCGCTTCCTCTTGCAAATAATGGGGATGTTGGCCCTGTGGGGTGTTTGGAGAACGTCCTCAGCGTCCTCCTTGTTGTAGAAAAAAATATTTGTCTAATCCGAGGTGAGTGATTGCTGTCCTTTATATCCAGAAGCTCTTTTTTGCCATAAGATACGGTTGCAGAAACATTACGTACAAAATAAGTTACAAAAACGGGAAAAACACCACTTAATAGCACAATTGGTTGGGCGCCCGTAAAACTGCTGCCATTTCTTCCCGGCGCCATTTTATTCCCCATTTTATTGATGCAGTGTTTATTGCAGAGGCATTTAGAATCCATTTCAGATGGATGCAGTATACAGGATGACCCTGGAGAATGAGAGGGATGGACAGAGGCATGAAGAGTGGAATGTAGAGGAGGAGGAGAAAGTGGAGGATGAACCATGATGTTCCTGATGGTGATTATGAGGAGGACCATTGGGCTGTGAGTCAGAGAGAGAGAGAGAGAGAGAGAGAGAGAGAGAGAGAGAGAGAGAGAGAGAGAGAGAGAAGGATCAGAGACCATATTATTCTCTAAGGCCGTCGTTGAGGAGGCTGTGAGAATAGATTAAATATTCATAGAATCCCTCTGGAGAAAGAAGAAGGGGGAGAGAGAGAGAAAGAGAGAGAGAGAGAGAGAGAGAGGGAGGAGGGGGAGAGAGAGAGACAGGAGGGAGAGAGAGAGAGGCAAGGGAAAGAGAAAGAAGGAGAGAGAAAGAGGGGGAGGGAGAGAGAAAAGAGGGAGAGAGAGAGAGCGAGAGAGAGACAGGGGAGAGAGAGAGGGGAGGGAGAGAGAGAGAGAGAGAGACAGGGGAGAGAGAGAGGGGAGGGAGAGAGAGAGAAAGAGGGGGGAGAGAGAGCGAGGTTATATAACCAGCATAGGTCTGTGTGTTAATGTGCTCTACTCCCTGGAAGCAATCTGCGGTGATGAAGAGAAAATATTGACTTTGAAAGGGAGAAATTGCAGTGTGAGTAGAACTAGGGACTGGGGCTATGGAACAAGTGAGATAGGGGGAGAGAGTGGGCCAGAGAGAGAGAAAGATGGAGAGGTATGGAGAGATAGAACCACTGATAGGTACAGAGCGATATAGAGTGATATAGATAGTGTATATAGCACACATTGTCCGAGGTAGCTGTGAGCTGGTTAGCTCTTGGCCCAGACTGTTGGCAGTATTGAACGGATACATACCAGTCCCTGCCTCCCCTATCTAATTGTCCAGTCCAGTCAGGGTGTGTCTGCTGCTCAGAGCTGGGAAACAGAGAGGACAACATACAGGAACAACTCTTCTTGGGAGAGGCTGAAGTTAGACCATCCCTTTGGTGACAGTGGTATTACTTTCACTCTTACACCTGAAAGCTGACACTGCGTGTTTGTGTGTGGGTGCATATGTGTGGGTGCCATATGAGGTTGTGGTTGTGTATTTGTGAGATTTTTAGATCTAATTTATGTGCCTGTACAGTCACTGTGTGTCGGTGCAAACCCTGTGTAAAAGTTGTGTGATGTTCTATCCACCCAAGCAATAACCTTGTAGAAAATTAAATGTGATGTTTTTCCCAAGCATACTTGGTACAGATGTGACTAATGATACAAACATAAGAAAGGATGATCAGCCAAGTGGATTCTCCCTTTCGGCTTGTAAAGCTTGTTTTGGTAACCCGGGGGAGTTGAGACAGCTGCTTCAACACCAAACCTCTCTACACAGTCTCTCTGGCTTTCTCGCACCCTTCTCTTGTTTGCTCTCTCTCTATATATATATATATATATATATATTTATATACAGTGCCTTGCGAAAGTATTCGGCCCCCTTGAACTTTGCAAACTTTTGCCACATTTCAGGCTTCAAACATAAAGATATAAAACTGTATTTTTTTGTGAAGAATCATCAACAAGTGGGACACAATCATGAAGTGGAACGACATTTATTGGATATTTCAAACTTTTTAACAAATGAAAAACTGAAAAATTGGGCGTGCAAAATTATTCAGCCCCCTTAAGTTAATACTTTGTAGCGCCACCTTTTGCTGCGATTACAGCTGTAAGTCACTTGGGGTATGTCTCTATCAGTTTTGCACATCGAGAGACTGACATTTTTTCCCATTCCTCCTTGCAAAACAGCTCGAGCTCAGTGAAGTTGGATGGAGAGCATTTGTGAACAGCAGTTTTCAGTTCTTTCCACAGATTCTCGATTGGATTCAGGTCGGGACTTTGACTTGGCCATTCTAACACCTGGATATGTTTATTTTTGAACCATTCCATTGTAGATTTTGCTTCATGTTTTGGATCATTGTCTTGTTAGAAGACAAATCTCCGTCCCAGGCTCAGGTCTTTTGCAGACTCCATCAGGTTTTCTTCCAGAATGGTCCTGTATTTGGCTCCATCCATCTTCCCATCCATTTTAACCATCTTCCCTGTCCCTGCTGAGGAAAAGCAGGCCCAAACCATGATGCTGCCACCACCATGTTTGACAGTGGGGATGGTGTGTTCAGGGTGATGAGCTGTGTTGCTTTTACGCCAAACATAACGTTTTGCATTGTTGCCAAAAAAGTTCAATTTTGGTTTCATCTGACCAGAGCACCTTCTTCCACATGTTTGGTGTGTCTCCCAGGTGGCTTGTGGCAAACTTTAAACAACACTTTTTATGGATATCTTTAAGAAATGGCTTTCTTCTTGCCACTCTTCCATAAAGGCCAGATTTGTGCAATATACGACTGATTGTTGTCCTATGGACAGAGTCTCCCACCTCAGCTGTAGATCTCTGCAGTTCATCCAGAGTGATCATGGGCCTCTTGGCTGCATCTCAGATCAGTCTTCTCCTTCTATGAGCTGAAAGTTTAGAGGGACGGCCAGGTCTTGGTAGATTTGCAGTGGTCTGATACTCCTTCCATTTCAATATTATCGCTTGCACAGTGCTCCTTGGGATGTTTAAAGCTTGGGAAATCTTTTTGTATCCAAATCCGGCTTTAAACTTCTTCACAAAAGTATCTCGGACCTGCCTGGTGTGTTCCTTGTTCTTCAGGATGCTCTCTGCGCTTTTAACGGACCTCTGAGACTATCACAGTGCATGTGCATTTATACGGAGACTTGATTACACACAGGTGGATTATATTTATCATCATTAGTCATTTAGGTCAACATTGGATCATTCAGAGATCCTCACTGAACTTCTGGAGAGAGTTTGCTGCACTGAAAGTAAAGGGGCTGAATAATTTTGCACACCCAATTTTTCAGTTTTTGATTTGTTAAAAAAGTTTGAAATATCCAATAAATGTCGTTCCACTTCATGATTGTATACCACTTGTTGTTGATTCTTCACAAAAAAATACAGTTTTATATCTTTATGTTTGAAGCCTGAAATGTGGCAAAAGGTCGCAAAGTTCAAGGGGGCCGAATACTTTCGCAAGGCACTGTATATATATATATATATATTGAACGGACATATACCTGTCTCTCTCTCTGTTGGCCTTGCAATGCGTCTTTGAGAGATTTCCTTCTCATCATAGAAATCAGAGTATCACACTCTTTCTCTCTCTCTCTCTCTCTCTCTCTCTATATATATATATATATATATATATATATATTTACCTCCTTCACTCTCTCAGTGCTGGCTCTACCGCAGCTCCATCACTTGATCCCTGATGGTGAGGTTACCAGTATTAAGATCAACCGTGAGCCCTCGGAGCCCCTGGCCATCAGCATTGTGGGGGGCAACGAGACTCCCCTGGTGCGTATCCTCATCCAGGACATCTACAGGGAGGGGGTTATCGCCCGGGATGGACGCCTGCTGCCCGGGGACATTATCCTCAAGGTCAGTGTGTGTTTTTGTTTGGAGTACGGTGGAGTACTACTCGCCATGTATGTGACTGTATGTGACTGTCTGTATTGTGTTTTGTGTTCAAATTTGAATTACATCACAGCTATAGACCTAACATATTAATTCCAAAATGCTATATATCCATTTTCAGAAAGGTTGGCAAATGAGCTTTTATTGTTTAACGAAATTATGAAAGAGATTGGTGTGTTTTTTCAATATCTAATCATGGCATTGGGTTGTTCAATTACAGTCATGCATTTGTTTAAAATCTATCACTTGATTGTTTCAATGCTACATACTGTATCCGCCTAACTCTGAGAAATACGTAGGACAGCTAGGTTTTACATAGTCAAATGTAAGAAATAACTACATTCTTTATAAATAAGTAGTACAGCTAGGTTTTACATAGTCAAATGTAACAAATAACTACATTCTTTATAAATAAGTGTACAAATTATACATTTGTGACATCAATAGTATTATATATTTTTTAAGTATTCAATATAGTAATATGATGCCACCAGAGACCCTGGGTTCGTGCCCAGGCTCTGTCGTAACCGGCCGCGACCGGGAGGTTCGTGGGGCGACGCACAATTGACCTAGCGTCGTCCGGGTTAGGGAGGGCTTGGCCTGTAGGGATATCCTTGTCTCATCGCGCACCAGCGACCCCTGTGGCGGGCCGGGCGCAGTGCACGCTAACCAAGGTTGCCAGGTGCACAGTGTTTCCTCCGACACATTGGTGCGGCTGGCTTCCGGGTTGGATGCGCGCTGTGTTAAGAAGCAGTGCGGCTTGGTTGGGTTGTGTATCGGAGGACGCATGACTTTCAACTTTCAACCTTCGTCTCTCCCGAGCCCGTACGGGAGTTGTAGTGATGAGAAAGAGATAGTAGCTACTGAAAAAGAATTGGATACCACGAAATTGGGGGGGAATAGGGTAAAAATGAAAATTAAATAAATATATATATAGTAATATGAGATCTGTAGTGAGACAAACTCATATAAAATATACAGGACACAAATACTCCATTCCAGCTAAACAGCGCATTGCAAAACATTTCTAAAATCTATGAATAAAAAAATCTGAGAACAGCAATATTTTACATAGCCATGAACATACCCATAAGCAATCATTTCTGATAAAAAAAACACAAATGTGAACAATTTGTGGATATAACGTTTTTGGACATAAACTCTTCAATATAACCTGCAACATAATCTGAGATTTAACTCCACCTTGACATATCTCTCCCGCTCGTCTTCAGGTGAACGGCATAGACATCAGCAATGTTCCCCACTGCTACGCCCTGGCCACCCTCAAACAGCCCTGCCAGCTGCTGCGACTCACAGTGCTGAGAGAGCAGCGCCACCGCTACCGTTCACACCCCCACGATGCGGCCGGTGGCTACCTGCCTCACGGCCTCTCCCACGGCCATCCCCTGAGAGATGACAGCATCCATGTGGTCCTGGCTAAGAGCACCCCAGAGGAGCAGCTGGGCATCAAGCTGGTGAGACGACCAGAGGGACATGGCGTCTTCATCTTCCACCTGCTGGAGGGCGGCCTGGCGGCACACGACGGGCAGCTCAGCATCAACGACCGCGTCCTTGCCATCAACGGACACGACCTGCGCTACGGAGCGCCTGAACATGCCGCTTTGCTCATCCAGGTCAGTCTGCAGGGGTCAGGGAGCATTGGTTGGTTGTCGTTTACAATTCTTGGTAATGGTGTGTGTCTGGTAGTGTGCTTGGTATGCTCTGGGTTTCTGGTATAGTATCACTATTAGCGGAGTGTGGTTCTGGTAAATTGCACTCTGTTGGCTGGCTTTGACCCCGTCCATTGCGGTTAATTGTGGTTAATTGTGGTGTGTCTGTGTTCGACTGGGCGCTGCTCTGCTGCTTGGCTGAGGCACTGCTTCCTGGTGGATGCTGGGTAATTGCGGTGGTGTGTTTCTTGTTGACTGTGGGATGTAGTTGTGCTCTCTGGGTTCTTATCTGAGGAGACTGGCTGGCTCTTGAGGGTCTCTGAGGACTCAACATGGCTGCTCACATCAGGCTGTTTCTGTCAGATATTAAGAACTGGCGGGAAACCAATTAAATTAGTCCAATTAAGGCAATTACAAGCTGGACTGGGTAATTTAGGAGTCAGCTCTGCTCCACAGAGAACACAGGCACTCTCAAAAGAGCAACTCTGAGGGCTGAGCTGCTGCGTGTGTGTGCGCTTGAATGTGTAATATGCGCGCGTGTGTGTGTGCAAGTTCATATGAGTGAATGAGGGAGTGAATGAGGGAGTGAGTGAGTCATTGTGTGAGTGGGTGGACAACACAGAGTAATAAAGAGACTGAGTGAAAGAAGCTGGAGGAAAAGGCTGTAGAGAGGGGAGACACACAGACGAGTAAGAAAAATGAGGAGTTTAAAGTTGGAAAAGGGGTAGTGAGAGAAGGAGGGCTGCAGAAAGACTGCAGTGTTCTTAGAGACCGAAGAGAAAATGACCTGACTACTAATCTATGATCTATGGAGCAGCTTTGTCTCAGCAGGATGGGGTTCTAATGGGGGGATAAGAGTGTCACACACACACCAACCTGAACAAATGTACTCACATATACTGTAGACTACCCACTCCTGGGAGGTGTTAGAGTCATCGCCAGGCTGCTTCCTGAACAAAGTAAAGGGTGAAGTGTGTGTGTGTGTGTGTGTGTGTGTGTGTGTGTGTGTGTGTGTGTGTGTGTGTGTGTGTGTGTGTGTGTGTGTGTGTGTGTGTGTGTGTGTGTGTGTGTGTGTGTGTGTGTGTGTGAGTGTGTGAGTGTGTGAGTGTGTGAGTGTGTGAGTGTGTGAGTGAGTGAGTGAGTGAGTGAGTGAGTGAGTGAGATTTGTAACAGAGCATCTGTTTATTATGTGGATTAACCTATCGGGGGTAATAAAATGTTTGATATATTTTACTGCCTGGCCAAGCTCTCTGTGGGGGATTCTTTCCCTAGAGCTCTCTTCAGGGGGTGGTAGGAGAGGGTAGAGAATGTCAACAGGAAATAGCTCATACTCTACCCCCAACACAGCGTCTGGGAAGAGCAAGATGGGCCTGTTTGAACAGCTATGCACTCTTAGAGAAAAGGGTTCTGAAAGGGTTCTTCGGCTGTCACCATAGGAGCACCATTTTTGGTTCCGGTAAAAACATTTTTTGTTCCAGGTAGAACCAATTTGGGTTCCATGTAGAACCCTCTGTGGAAAGGGTTGTACATGGAACCCCAAAAAGGGTTCTTCAAATGGATCTCCTATGGGGACAGCCCAAGAACCCTTTTAGGCTCTAGACACAGTAGCCGTGTGTTTTCTGTGTCTGGGTCTAGTTACGTGGCAGTGAAAGTTGTTTTTAAGGACCTGTCTGGATCAACTTTACTGAAGCTGTGTTCAGTGAGTATTTATGAGAGCTTAACCATGACATTCTTCTTGAGTTTGCATTGCTCTGTGTGTCTGTCTGGGTCTGAGCTTGGTTGTCCATCTGGTTGTCTCCTGTAGGCAAGTGAGGAGCGGGTCCACTTCATTGTTTCTCGTCAGATCTGTCTGCCTAACCCTGACATCCTGCAGGAGGCTCCATGGGGCATGGAAGGCCCCCCACCATACTCTCCAGTGGACATGGAACACACGCTACTGGTGAGCAATGCATGACGTATGTACGAGCATATGCACACAAACACACACATACGTCAGACACTGCTTTGATTGAGGAGCTTTTCTTCAGGTTGGACACACACGTTTACATACTGTACATAGGGCATCTATTCATCTATTCATACACCGGGATTTCAATTTAAAGGCAATGTCCCCGCTTTAGCAGAGACTGCCGTTCACTGTGGACACTGCAGATGTCGGCTCAATCAGAAATGACCTTTACATCTCTATTACGCAATCTGTAACGCTTCAGCAACACAGATTGCATACAGCCCTTGTACACACACACACACGCACATTCCGCATTAACATCTGCTAACCATGTGTGTGTGACAAATAACATTTGATTTGATTTGACACACACACACACACACACAAAATACTTTGTTTTCCTGCCTCTTCTTCTCATGCTAAATATTTAATTTTATGTGAAAATGATCCTGAACCGTATTATTCCTCCATCAAAGAGGAGTGTGTCATCCTGAGTTGTGTCAGAGTGTCCCGCTCCTCTCAGAGAGCCATTACGCACGTCCGGAGCAGCCACCTCTCTCTCTCTCTCTCTCTCTCTCTCTCTCTCTCTCTCTCTCTCTCTCTCTCTCTCTCTCTCTCTACACAGTCTCTGGCTTTCTCGCTTCCTTCTCTTGTTTGCTTCCTCTCGCGCTCTCTCTCTCAGCTTATTATCCCTGAAGAAAACATTGCCACCAACCTACAGGATTCACACCCCCCTCCACTGACACGCTAAAACAGGATTTTCTCCAACTCCGTTATTGGAGCTGACAACTTCCCTTATTCGAATAATGATTAACTTCACAGCTCTCACACCTCACTTTCTAAGATTTTGAAGTTGTAATTCTCACAGACACACTGTTAAAAGTGGAGAATGTGTGACGGTGGAATCTTACCGTGTTCTTCAGATAAAGACCTTGGCATCAAAAGCTAGTAGAGAGAGAATGAGGCTGTAATAAAAAGAACCCTGCAGCGATAGCAGGTAGCAACAATAACAATGTATTATTGTTCGGAGATAAGCCAAGTCACCTCCAGCAGGACTATAGATCATATTTAGACTAAATTTCACCAGGCCTTTATATTGTGTTTTAATATTGAAACACAGTAATGAAGTTGGCTCCTGCTTGGATGTGTGTGTGTGTCTGTTGTAGTCGCTCTAGGGCCGTCAGCAATCCTAGTTTTACTGGAAGAAAAACAGGGCCGGACACCACTTTAAATTTGAACACAGGCGCATTCACAGAGATATACAATTACATCTACAGAAACAGACATATACGCACACACTCGCCCGCGCTCACACACACTATTACATCATACATGCCTTGCACATGCATACACCACCGTGTGCAGTGCTGGTTAGTGCTTGTGACAGCTGTGGTTAGAGTAGTGTCCTGGGGTAGTCATGGCATGTGACTTGAGGGTCAGAAATGTGTGCGTGCAGCACATTAGAGAAGCAGCACAGGCCACATCACATCAACCCCAATGTGTCCATGTTTTACTTGCACTACTCTACTCTCCCTGATTCACACACGTACACTCACATACACACTTTGTACAGTACAGATGTCGGATCTTCATTTTTTTCCCACTGTTTTATCACGGAAAAAATGTCCTGCGAATCGGGAAATTCTAATGAGCCTCGTGATTGACACCTTCGCTGAAAACCTCTCTTTCTTTCTATGCCGGAACAGTCAAGTCATTTGGACCAGTGCCAGCTATCAAAATCATCCAATCACACTCGCGTACACAAATGGCTAAAAGCACCAGACAGAATATGAATAAATGTCCTACATGTCCTGTTTATGCAACATTCAAATGTACAAAAATGTATCAACAACCCTAATTTTATGTATCTTAATAACATAAGATAGACAAGTGTCAAGTGGATCCAAAATGCAGCCATTCAGTAGACTGCTACACCTAAACTATATTCTACTGTAGCCTATCAAAACACCAGTTTACATTCATACAAAGTGTTAGGTAAATTGCCACAGTAGATTTTGTCAGGACCCGGTTACGAACTCAGGTCTCCGGTGTGAGAAACAGTCACTTAGTAAACTGAGCCACTAATAGTCGGCAGAACCCAGAAGATGAGGCAGACACAGCAGTACTAGAGACAGTGATTTAATAAACCACCACAAAACCACCACAAAGTGGTACGGGAGGGAAAAAAACAAACCTCAAAAGAACAATAAAAAATAAACAAGAACAAAACCAGAGTACCTCGAGTTCACAGCATGGCTGGGGCTGGGTGCTAACATACAAACACAGAGCAAAGAACTGAGGAAAACTAAGGGTTTAAACCGACAGAGTCTGACGAACTTCAAGGCTGAAGGCACTCCGACTTCTGCCTCCTGGTCCGGGAACAATGGAGGGGCATAGCCAAACTGACATGCTTTGTATGTTCTTGAAGGGAGCTCGAAAAGATGAGGATGTCATCCAAGTAAACAAACACGAATATGTTAAGCATATCCCTAAGCACATCATTTATGAGCGCTTGGAACACAGCCGGGGCGTTGGTCAGGCCGAAGGGCATCACCAAGTATTCGTAGTGACCAGTAGGCGTGTTGAAAGCGGTCTTCCACTCGTCACCGGGTCTGATCCGCACAAGACGGTATGCGTTCCGCAGTTCAAGCTTAGTGAAGACAACTGCTTCCTGGAGCAGCTCAAAGGCTGTGGCCATAAGGGGTAGCGGGTAGCGGTTATGGACTGTTATGGCATTGAGTCCCCGGTAGTCGATGCAAGGACGTAATCCACCATCTATTTTGGCCACAAAGAAAAATCCTGCTCCCGCCGGCGAGGTGGATGGACGCATGAGGCCTGCTGCCAGAGTGTCCTTGATGTAGGTATCCATAGCAGCTTGTTCGGGAGGAGATAGGGAAAATATCCAACCCCTGGGGGGGCAGGTGCCCGGAAACAGGTCGATGGGGCAATCGTAAGGTCTATGGGGTGTTAGCATGGTGGCCCTCTGTTTGCTAAATACCGGTTTGAGGTCATGGTAACACTCGGGAACTCGGGACAGGTCGATGGATTCTAGAGACTCGGGAGGAGAACTCGGGGAACTCGGGAAGATATACAAGTGGTTTGGCACGTAGGACCCCACTGCTTGATAGTGCCCACAGACCAGTCGATGTGAGGGTTATGGCTGTGAAGCCAGGGGTATCCAAGGACGAGAGGGAACTCGGAACAGGAGATCAGATGAAAGTTCATCACTTCCTGGTGTTGGGAAACTGAAAGTTGCAAGGGGGTAGTGACACGAGTGACAAGTCCAGATCCCAAAGGGCTTCCATCCAATGTAGTAACCCTCATGGGGTCACTTAGAGGTTCAGAGGGAACGCCATTCTCCTTCGCCCAGACACCATCCATGAAGTTACCTGCGGCTCCAGAGTCTACCAAGGCTTGAAGGGGAAGCTCGTGGTTGTCCCAGGAATACAATACAATCAAGGGAAACGAGGCACAGGTGCAAATAATAACTGGGAACAAGGGAAAACAAAAGGGTCAAAAAGCACAATGGGGGCATCTATTGACCAAAACCGGAACAACCCTGGCCAAATCCTGACAGATTTGCCGTGGTAAATGAGGAAATACTTGATTTCTATTGTATAGAATGCTTGTCAAATAGATAAATCTCTCTTAATCGGTTCAAAAAGTTGTTCCGATGATAAGACGAACCAGAGGCCGCACATATCTTGAAAGACTTTGCTTGCAAGCAGGACTAAGGTGGTAACACCAACGTCATCTTTTAGGGAGCGGTAATGAGGTGAGCAATAATGGTTGCAATTGAGTTCAGCTGTGCAGGTGAATTTAGCAGGTATTGATGGTTTAATGAGACATCAGCTGGCGACGTGCTAGTCGGAACTAGGAACGTGGCATATTTTCCAATACATTCTGTAGGCTAACCTGTGGACCATCAGCTGATTTACAGGCCTACTGTAAAACAATAGATTTTCCTCCAGTGTGGATGCCCGCCCACGTTGTATAGTTAGGCTATGTATACTGATCAAAAATATAAACGCAACAAAAAGTAAAGTGTAAAGTGTTGGTCCCATGTTTCATGAGCTAAACTAAAAGATCCCTGTAATTTTCCATACATCCGAAAAGCTTATTTCTCTCCAAATAATTGCACAAAATTATTTGTTTACATTCCTGTTAGTGAGCTTTTAGACGCCGGATTCAAAACGTCAAGTTTTTCAATTTAAATTATGATACAACATTTTTTCAAACAATATAATGTTATATATATATAGGGGATACACTCATCCTAGCTCTGCAGATGTCACTGCGAAGAGACAGAGTCATTAGATCACTCGTTTTGGTGCTACGTATATATGCTGTAGCTTGTTCTTGGTTGCAGATTCAGGAATGGCTGAAAAATTGCAACATTTACTTAGAGCTAACTCCGCAAATAGCACTGCTGGCTGATTGGAAAAGTCATAGTCAAACGATCAATACAGTCAATAATAATACTCTTAGGAAAAAATTGTATCTTTAATTTACAATATGAATTAACTATGAGAATAGATAGGTTCAGAACCTTTGTGAAACAGCACAGTGGAAAAATATATGGCAGCTAGAAATCAAAACTGGATGGTCCTCAAAGTTAGATGGGAGGGGACTACAAACAAACAAAAGATAACTAATGTATAATATACTGTGTCTGTAAAATGTATATAGTATGATATATGGCATTTGGACATGATGCAGACAATTACGTTGATAGAAGCCACGATCTATGCCGAACAAAAAATATAAACGCAAAATGTAAAGTGTTGGTCCCATGTTTCATGAGTTGAAATAAAAAATTCCAGAAATGTTCCATACGCACAAAAAGCTTATTTCTCTCAAATGTTGTGCACAAATGTGTTTACCTTACTGTTAGTGAGCATTTCTCCTCTGCCAAGATAATCCATCCCCCTGACAGGTGTGACATATCAAAGAAGCTGACTAAACGGCATGATCATTACACAGGTGCACCTTGCGCTGGGGACAATAAAAGGTCACTTTAAAATCTGCAATATTAAAGCTGATCTATACCCTTAAAACATTATTATAATAATACAGTAAAAAAAAAAACAGTGCTTTCAACTGCCCCTGGTTGTGTTTTTTAAATATGTATTGTTTTCCTTCTTCAGTGAAATGTGTCAAATTAAGATCCGACATCTGTACATACACTCTCTCACTTCCACAAACCACAACTACTCTAAATAATCCTGAACATCACACACTGTACTTAGTCTCTTACACACTAAACTTCAACGCTTAGAACACAAGAAAACCCATTCGGCAGAAACAAACGACACAATAAACACTATATGGTGAAGGAACATCTATTACAGTGTGACCATTCAACACATTTCTCACGTTGCACCACTCCCCCTCTACAGGACTCATGTGAGAAGCCGGCGCGTTATGAGAAGACGGTGACGTTGTCCAAGGAGCCCCATCACTCCCTGGGGATGACGGTGGCAGGGGGTATGTCCTCCCGCGGCTGGGATCTCCCGGTCTACGTCACTAATGTGGACCCCAACGGAGTAGTGGGACAGGAGGGAACCATCCGCAAAGGTACAGCCTGGTGACAAACCTTCTACTGTACAACGCACACAGTCTCACACTCAAACAGTCCCACACACACCCACAGAGTCCCCCACACACTCGCACAATGCACACTCATACACTCTCACTCAGTCATACGGTAGATTCAAATCCAATATTCCGGAAAGGGAGTTTTTTCTTCTTCTCCATTTTTCCTTGAATTGCTCCAATATTGGCGTGATAGTTTAGTTTCTCTGTTCCGTGCAGTCCCTGCTGGTCACCACGATTCCAGAGTTGGTACTGCAGACGGGCTTCATCTGTCATGAGTTGTGTGTGAGTGACTTGTCCCTTATGTAGAACAGACTGATTGAGATAAACAGTCAGACTCGTGCTTAATTACCAAGGTTATTTATCCAACAGGAAACACAGGGGTAGTGCTGCGGATCAGGGCTCACCAAATTGAGTCTAACACACATACACACACCTCAAATTTGATTAAGTAAGTTCCAGAGGAAATGACAGGTTGCACTTTATCAGCTCATTATACAAAATGAGTCAGCTCTGAAATAGACAAACAGACGCACTCCCAAAATGATTGGATACACTTGAGGCAGGCCTGTTATGGCTATGTACTGCAGTGTGTGAAAGTATAGTTGTGTTTCCGGGTGTGTGGGGTGTCAGAACATCTGAGGGAGATCTCTGTGCCGGGCCAGACATCAAAGGGCAGTGGAGGCATTTAAACCCAGAACCTCCTGCTGATCCTAGGGATCCGCCTCAGAAAACCACAGTACAGAGAGACCAGACCCCGCTCTGCCTGCCTGCCTGCGACTAGCTATGTTTCCATCCAATTGGTGACAGATTTTCATGCGAATATTCTAAAATCTGTATAAAGAAAATATGTGCATTTTCCTTGTCGCCGTTAGAAAGTGCGTGACGACGTTGCGTACACAACATGTACTTTTTCCACTTAAGTGTTCATGTACCGAATAAAAATCGATGTGTTTCCATCGCATTTAAAACTCTACAAAAACTGTTGCGTTAAATAGCAACTGTGCCTACTCCGGTCTTGGCGCGTGTGCTCTAGCAGATACAGTGTGGGTAGGCTAGTCTACATGAGGACATTGTTATTGATAAGAGCCAGAGTATTTTTACTTGTCAAGCGGCGGTCAAGCATTGATCATCATGACACCAGAAGAAGACCAAAGGTGTTTCTTGAAAAGCAGCATCAAAAATCATCACACAGTGCACTTTCACCATCATGTTTTTATTTAGCCAGGTTAGTCAATTTAAAACAAATTCTTATTTACAACGATGGACTGGCATGATGAATAAGGCCTCGTGTCGGGACGGGGGCTTATAAAAACAAACCCCCCCAAAAAACGATGTAAGACAAAACAGACAACACAGACAGAAAACACTGGCAACAGACAATGGATGAGTGTGTGTGAGTGCAGGCAAACTGAAGTCAAACTGCTGCCACTTGAATAGGGCACAGTGTCATCCGCATACAAATGTATATCAGCTGTCTCAGTATGTCTCCCAATGTTGGTGATATAGTTAATAAACAACAGGGGATCTAAAACGTATCCTTGCAGCACACCCGAGCACAACTCTACTGTGTCCGACTTACATCTGACTTAACACGCTGGGTTCGATTTGACAGGCAGTTCACAAACCACTCCAGAGCATGACCAGTAAACCCAACACACTTCTATCTCTGCACCAAGACGGTATGGTCCACAGTGTCAAACGCCTTTGACAAGTCTATGAATACAGAGACACAATGCAGCTTCCTATCCAGGGTACATTGAACATCATTCAAAACCTTCAAAGTTGTGAAGTTCATCATAACTTGTTTCATCTGTAGCCTGATAAACTGCATGGTTTCCCCTCGTTGCAGTGGGAGGAGCACACACTAGGTGACATGGCCATACTCATATTTTCGTAATTGTATACATAAATTGACAGTTGATAGTTGGATCGGGTGATTCTTGTGATTGGAAAAAACGTAAATGTTTTAATATGTCTAAGTAGATGTTGGAAAAATACCTCCATGCACCTTTATAGACCAAACAAGCTGCATAATTAGGAGCCGCAGAGTGTCTGTGTGTCCTACATTTGCAGCGGGCAGACAAGTTTGCTATCTGTCAGAATGCACGTCAGGCATTTCACATTTCTTTCCCTACCCTCGCCCCGCTTGTTAGATATTATGCACATTGATAGCAAACGTCCTTGCCATTTGATTTATCATAGTAGCAGGCTACCAGGAGGCAGCAGCAGTCTGAATGATCACACCGATGCAGAGAAGTGAAAGTGATCGGGTGAAATTATGATGTGGAGTGGACATAGAAATACAGCTTCACTCTATCCAATCAGAGCAGCGGATTCAACGGAGAGACCGCCCTTCTCTTTACAGACAGGAAAACTAGCCACTTGAGTTACTTAGAAAACGCAGCGCCTCACTTGACTGACTGACATGAGAAAGATGCTTAGGTGCTGGCACCCTTACTACAAAAAAATACTCTGATCACAATCGTATCCAGAAAATTGCCCATATCCGTTACGATACTCGTTTGGTCCAACTACTTGGTACAGCTCTACCACACACCATATCATCGTGTGACTCCGAGTTCACTTCGATATGATGGTTATATGATATAATTATTTGCGATTCCACCACCATTCACAGATAATTCCTTTTACAGACACCAAAAGATCCCACCTTGTCGAACGAACAAATGATCTGTCGCCATCCATCAAATTGTACTGAAATGGCCTGTTTCCATCTCAGCTGTTGTGATTTGTCTTTTACAGTATGACTTTACTCGCATAGAAGCTGTGGATGGAAAGGTGGTATATGTGTGAGGAGAGTGAGGAAGTGTGCATGACATTCAGTGTGGTTATTACATGACCTTTATCAAAGGCCTGATTTTGAGAGTGTATTGCCATGCTTATCAGTTATGTGAATATGCTTGTGTATACAGCCGTCGACATAAGAATTATCCCAATTTCAACTGAGTGTATCTGCATAGTGCATCCTAATCAAAGGAGTGGATGTTGTCCTTTGAGTCAGCCTCCTCTCCAGATGGCAGCTGGCTGTGCAGTGCTGTACTGTCCAAGCCCACCTTGATCATCAGGGAGGTATTTCATGTGCAGGTGGCTCTTTGTTCCCACTGCTTCGTGTTCCTGCGGGAGGTGATGGAATATTCAAATAGGCAGTCGAGACAAGTCCTTGTCGCTGGGAATTTGTGCCTTTGAAAGATGTCAGAATGGACAGTAGTCAGGGCAACACTGTGCTGAGTGGCTGTTCTGAGTGGTACTGTGTTCTGTCCTCCCATCTCTATGCAGGTGACATCCTGCTGAATGTGAACGGGCTGGACCTGACGGGTGTGACGCGGGGCGAGGCTGTTGCCAACCTAAAGAACACCACCTCCCCTGTGGTGCTCAAGGTCCTGGAGATGAGGCCTCCAGAGGAAATCCAGCCAGAGTGCCCCTCGCCCCCCTGCCTCTCACCCTCGCCCACTGACAGCACCAAGCAGAGCCTCGCCACGCTGCCACACACCGATGACTACTCCCCATTGTGGGTGTCATGGCTGCAGTTGCCCAGGTGAGTTGCAGAACCCCACCAGGTAGCCTTCTCTTATATCATTCTCTCTCTCTCCTCCCTTCTCTGAAGAATGCTAATTATACACATTTCACTCCAAGGTTTAGAACTCAGTCTGAACACGGTGGTACTGTTGCCCAGACACCAATAGCCACTTGTTTGGCATATTTTGTAGCCTTGTTTGACAGACCAACATACAGTGCCTTCAGAAAGTTTTCGTACCCCTTGACTTATTCCACAGTGTGTTGTGTTACAGCCTGAATAAAACATTTATTCGATTTTTCTCACCCATCTTACACACAAGACCCCATAATGAAAAAAATGAAATGTTTTTTTGAAATGTTAGCAAATGTATTGAAAATTAAATAAAGAAATGTGTTCACTCCCCTTTGCTATGACACTCTAAATTGAGCTCAGGTGCATCCAATTACAACTTGATTGGAGTCCACCTGTGGCCGATTCAATAGTTTGGACATAATTTAGAAAGAAACACACCGGTCTATATAAAGGTCCCACAGTTGACAGTGCATGTCAGGATGCCCTGGTGACAGTTAGTATCAAGGCACAAGGCGAGACCCAGATGCAGACACAGGAGGCAGATGGTTGGAGTCTTACAGTGTTTATTAATCCAAAGGTGTCGGTAAGAGAATGGTTGTGGACAGGCAAAAAGGTCAAAACCAGATCAGAGTCCAGGAGGTACAGAGTGGCAGACAGGCTCGTGGTCAAGGCAGGCAGAATGGTCAGGCAGGCGGGTACAAAGTACAGAAACAGGCAAGGATCAAAACCCGGAGGTCTAGAAAAAGGAGAATGCAAAAAGCAGGACAACGGAAAAAATGGGGGGAAAATAAGTGACACCTGGAGGGGGTGGAGACAATAATGAAGACAGGTGAAACAGATCAGGCTGTGACAGGTAGCCAAGGCCCTGACAATAAAATAGGTGATGAGTGTTGTGTATTTTGACATTGAGAAAGCTTACGATACCATGTGTAGGGTAGGGTTGTTCATCAAGTTGAGTGCGTTGGGGGATGTCTGTTCGATCGAGTCATACAGGTGAGGGTGGGGGTTTGAATTGTCAATGGGGCTGTGGACAATGGTACTCCTCAGGGAAGTGTGGTTAGTCCGGTGTTGTTCACCCTGATGATATGGCATATTTAAGGAGGTGGGACAGGGAGTGGCATTGTGTACCGATGATGGGGCTATATGGAAGAGAGTTGGGAATGTGAAATATTTGATGAGGAAGATGCAAAAAGCTATGGGAGTTGTGGAAGATTGGTCTCTAACATGGGGGTTTAGGATGTCTGTGTCCAGGTTGTGCTTTATGGTGTATTCTAAGAGGAAGGATAAAGATGTTAGGCTGCAAATATACATATGGAGGTAGGGTGTCTGCGTTTAAGTACTTAGGTATGTGGTTTGATGAGGCTTACGTAGAAGAGACATGTTGAGCATAATGAAATGAAGTGTAGAATGGTGCTGAACCTCATGAGGGCAGTGGCAGGATATGATTTGGGGTCAGATAGACAAACACTGTTGTATGTACTGTATGTACCACGCATTGATCAGGTAATTTTTGGATTATATATAATGTATATAGATCGGCAGCCAAAACGGTACTACGGTGCCTGGAAAGGATACAGTCAAGGGCCCTGAGTTTGTGTGTAGGTGCTTTCAGGATGACACCTGTTGAGGCATTGCAGGTGGATAGTGGGGAACTGCTACTGAGGATAAGGCGGGACAAACTTGATTTAGCATACTGGGAGAGGTTGAAAGGGAGTTCAGAAGGATATTCCGCGGTCACGGGAATGCTGGGTGCGAGGACAAGCAGATGATGTACAGGTGGACAAATCGGGAAGAGGGTGGATCGAATATGGACAGGGGGAGAGCGAGATAGGCCTGACAATTGTGTTGGGGAACGTTCCTCCGTGGCTGTTTCCGTAACCAAGCGTAGATGTGGACATGATTGAGGGCAGGAGAGAATGGGGTGTGGACGTGAGACGGTGTGTGGAGAGATATATAGATTCAGTTGTATTTGTTTCTAAGGATATATACAGATGGTTCAAAAGAGCCAATCAGTGGTAGGGATGTATATCAGTGCCGTTTCAGATGAGGGAGGACACTTTTTTTTCCCATGAGAATGGCCTTATTTCTATTACAGCATGTTGGATGACTGTCATTCATATCCCATTCACCCAGTTAAATGTAACATTGATAGGTTTAGGCTACTACATGATACTCAAATGTTCCCTATACCCATCATGAGGTTGCTACAACCTAGTCTATGAATGAACGTTTACAACGTAGGTGCACACAGGTCGGAGAGACACATTTGGGTGTAATCATTAGTCCAACAGTTGCAAACGAGAGTTTCTATTGGACAAGTTCAGTTATGTTTATCCCCGTTTTGTTCCGTTAGCTTCTGTTTAAGACCATTTTTTTTCAACAGAATCGGTGGAGTGAGTACACCCCTGATCACGTGTAAACACAGTTCATTTTCATAGCAGCCATGTTGTATTCCTTCTCGCATCTACGTTATATGCTCAACTCCTTTCACCTCTTCCAGTTGCTTGTGGACTTCAATGCCCAAGATAACAGCTGTATGTGACAATGCGAAGAAACCTTTCCAAGCCAAACTGCTACACACAGCCTACATACTGTAGTTGTCACTATATTACCTAAATCAGGGTTGGGGAGAAACGGATGACATGTCATCCGTTACATGTAAGGGATTACAAAACTGTAATCCGTTACAAGCTAAAATATTGTTATCAGATTAGATACTTTTGAAAAATTAGATGAGTACTTCAAGGATTACTTTTAAATTAAGAAATGCGAGCTAAGTCTTTGACACTTCTCTGTTTCTCAATGACATTCAAATCGGCATTGAAAAAAGGCGCACATCTAAATTTGTTCAACGTGAGTGAGTCTGACCATAAATCAGAGACCGCTATAATGACACAACGAATGTGTTTGATGGATCTCAGGAAATGAGCAGGAATAGGCTTTTGTAGCCTACAGTCCAAGCTATGTCTAGCAATGGTGCGACTGCTGTCAGCACCCCAAAGACTATCCAACTTGAATAAACGCTTGGAGGTAAGGATGACACCGATGGTGTAGTCTACGGCAATACGGATATCCTTTATTATTGATATCTACATAGCGCATTGATGTGAATCTCACATTTAGCTATTTGCGCCTTACGGATTGTGGTTATTATGGATAGCTGTCCACAAATCTAAATTTGTATTTGAACCCAATAAGGGTTGAATTCAATAAGTGTAAGCTGCCTATCAATCATTGTTTTTGAAACCAGTGGACAGCCAGTGAAAAATGTGCTCTTGCAACAGCTGCATAGTGCAGATCCCAGCCTATTGAATAAAAGTGAGCCTTTTATTGCTCAATCTAATCCATGTAGATTAAAAAACATAATCCATAGGCCTAATAGACATGCTCAAACACACACTTTTGATAGACTTAAAAGGGGCAATCTGTAGTTGCTACATCCATTTTCGGATGTATATATTGCTGTGTCTGTGACTATCATTAAATGTGAAGACTGTTATTTTATCAAATCAATGTGTAATTATTATTACGTGATTAAACTAATCATGTAAACTATAATTAACTGGGAAGTTAGGGCACCACGGGAAAATGTCTAGAGTCTATTTCCCAAATCGACTCTTCAGACATTTTCATATCTTATCGAGTACAGTCTGTATTAATGTATTATTACCTCATCTGTTCTCATTACTGAACATCACAAACCCTTGGATATCTGCACAAATCCTAGCCTAAATCATGAATCAGCGATATACAAATTGGCTTAATTATTTATCCCATTGAGCACGTCTGGGACCTGTTGTATCAGAGGGTGAGGGCTAAGGCCATTCCCCCAGAAATGTCTGGGAACTTGCAGGTGCCTTGGTGGAAGAGTGGGGTAACATCTGGCAAATCTGGTGCAGTCCACGAGGAGGAGATGCACTGCAGTACCTAATGCAGCTGGTGGCCACACCAGATACTGACTGTTTTGACCCCCCCCCCCTTTGTTCATGGACACATTATTCAATTTCTGTTAGTCACATGTCTGTGGAACTTGATCAGTTTATGTCTCAGTTGTTGAATATTATGTTCATACAAATATTTAAGCATGTTAAGTTTGTTGAAAATAAAGGCAGTTGACAGTGAGGATGTTTCTTTTTTGCTGAGTATATATATGTATGTGTGTGTGTATATATATATCCATTGATTCTTTAGTATAACTTGTAAATAAATGCCTCATGAGCTTAGTTGAACTGTCACACTCCATGAGAACCCAAAATATGAGCTTGTCTTTTACCAATGTTTGTAAACACTGTAAATGTAAACAAACACTGTACAGCCTCATAACATGGTTAAAACAATAATGTTGATATCATGGATGGTCAGTCCTTGCATCCATAGCTCTGTCTATTAATCTGAGAGTGGTTACATTTCTCCAGGCCCATCCCTCATATTTTTACCAAAACAGAGGCTGGGCAACCATTTTGTTATTGTTTCATCTGTGGATTTGCCCTTTAAACAGCTGCATATTCTCAAGCTATCAAAGTGTCACCAACAATAAGGTAAACAATAGGCCTATAGCAAATGCAGCATATGACATTCATTTTTCACATGTAAATAGCACTTTTCAGTAGTCACCCCTCTCACCCCCCTTTAAGATTTAGATGCACTATTGTAAAGTGACTGTTCTACTGGATGTCATAAGGTGAATGCACCAATTTGTAAGTCGCTCTGGATAAGAGCGTCTGCTAAATGACTTAAATGTAAATGTAAATGTAGTGCTCAAAGCATGCCATTCCACAAGCGCAGCATTTATTTTTCAACTCGAATCAATGAGTCCAATCAGTCCTCCATGACAACAAAATCATAAACAGAGTAGGGCTGGCTAATAAATCCTTAGTTTTGGGATCATGCTCAGGTAAAACAATTTGTCAAGTCTATACTTCCATATTTCCAAGTCCTATTCTTGAAGATCAAGGGGTATAAAATGTATTGGAATTCTGGTAGACTTTGGTTTTTAATGTAAAGATATAATTGAATCATATTATTATATGTAGTAGAAAGCGATGGGTTAGAAGAAGCCTACTTAACCAACCTGTAAAGTAAAATTTAACATGCATATTTAACATGTAGCTATGTAAACTTTAACATTGATTTATCCTGCAATAGATGTAATTTAATTGGTAACATACATTCTTCTAATGCCTCTTAAAAGGGAAAGTAATCTAAAAGTAACTGAATAATCAGATTACCTTACGGAGTTTGGGTAATCCAAAAGTTACATTACTGATGTCAAATTGTCAGGTAACTAGTAACTAACGGATTACATTTAGAAAGTAACCTACCCAACCGTGCCTAAATTAATGTAATTGTCAGCAAAGCTAATAGAGCTAACACGTTAGTAAACCCGCTACAATCATGCAGTAACGTTAGTGTACAGTCAGTAAGCAGTTACACTGGCGGGCCCCGGTGGCAATAAATGAGCAAAACCAAAAGCTTACCTTGACTTGGAATAGTTCCATTGTTGTGTTGGATAGTCACAACCAGCTAGCTAACATAGCTGGGTGTTTTAGTAGGATAAACTAGATACTTATCAAATGCAGCTAAGTCTCCATTTCTCTTGCTTCTCCTTCGTTTAGGAAGAAATTAATTTGTTCAAAAGTGTTCAACTATTTTCTTTCTCTTTGAGTCAACTACTCACCCCATTTCATGCACTGCAGTGCTAGCTAGCTGTAGCTTATGCTTTCAGTACTCGATTAATTCTGTGATACTTTGATTGGGTGGACATGTCAGTTCATGGTGCAAGAGCTCTGATAGGTTTGAGGACGTCCTCCGGAAGTTACTGTGCAGGTCTATGAAATGTGGTGAGGACCATGAGCCTCCTAGGTTTTGTATTGAAGTCAATGTACCCAGAGGAGGACGGAAGCTAGATGTCCTCCGGGTTCACCATGGTGCTACCCTTCAGAGTGCTGTTGAGGCTACTGTAGACCTTAGCAAAATAGTGTTTTGATCAGTTAGTTGGTGATGTAATTATATTTAGTATAGTTTTATCTAGGATAACTTTTTAAATGTTTTAAAATTTAAAAATGTATGAAATTCACTGAGGAGGATGGTCCCTCCCCTTCCTACTCTGAGGAGCCTCCACTGGTGTATATCCCAGATTTAAATGTTAGATTATGTAAGAGGTTAAATGATTATATGTCAGTGTATGCGGCTGAGTTGATGGCCATGATTATAGGTTTGAGATGGGTGGATGAGGTGAAACCACTCAGTGTTGATCTGCTCTGATTCGGCTGCAGTGTTGAGTAGTAGTGTTACGGCGGGCAGACCGGATAGGGGAGACTTGTTTGTGGAAGTGATGGTGCTGTTAATGGGATTGGAGAGGATGGGAGTGGTGGTAAGCTTTTGCTGGGTTCAAGCCCATGTGGGTGTGGAGAGTAATGAGAACGCTGATGTGGTGGCTAAGAGCGCTGTGAGGAGAGAGGGGGTAGATATTCAGGTCACACTGGGATGTAGGAGAGAGGAAGTTGTGTGGAGTAAGACTACGGTTTAAGCACACAGTTTTGAATGCCACTTTGTGGATGATAGGGATACCTGAAATACGGCTGTGTGATGAGGGTTTAGTGGAGGAAACGGTGGAGCATGTGTTTATATTTCTATTTGTATGACGTAGATAGGGAGAGTGTGTGAAAGGGTTAGAGAGGCTGGGCGGGGTTAGGGTTTAGATGGTGTAGTGGGAGGAGAGAAGTGGTGTCTAGGGCTATATTTTACTTTCTTAGAGGAACAGGGCTAATGAAGATAATTTTATGTAGGTAGGCCGTCACTGGCCTCACACTCCAGTACAGAAGATGGCGGTGTATGTACCTAAAAAGTAACTAACCAAATCCCAAAGGTGAAGTGCACGTCAGAGCAGAAACTATACTATGAAGTCCAAGGAACTGTCTGTATACAGTGGGGCAAAAAAGTATTTAGTCAGCCACCAATTGTGCAAGTTCTCCCACTTAAAAATATGAGAGAGGCCTGTAATTTTCATCATAGGTACACTTCAACTATGACAGGCAAAATGACAGGGAAAAAAATCCAGAAAATCACATTGTAGGATTTTTATTGCAAATTATGGTGGAAATGTGGATTAAGTCAAGGGGTATGAATACTTTCTGAAGGCACTGCACTTGATGAGCTGATCAACATGGCTTGTTATTTGAGTGAGGGCCTCAATGAAAAGCACAGGCCAACAACTAAGAGAGGGTACAGAGATCTCAGGATGTACAGGCTACATTACAAGGCCGATATGGGAGAGAAGGGAAGATGGAGGTTGATGACAGAATGATGAATAGACACTACTGTATACATCATCAGGCCTTATCTCCATGGCCTTCACTGTCTCTTGCTCATCCTCACATCCCAGTCTCAGACATTGGTCACTGACACTCTCATCCTGTCTCCCCCTCCCTCCCTTTCTTTCTCCTCATGCTCTTTTAAGCAGCTTAGGGTATTAATAACCCCCTCCAATCACTCTCTTTTGGACAGAGGTCAGACTGGCAGAGTGAGGGGTATTCCCGTCTCATCAGATCTGCCACTGCTGGTATAAAAGTGCTCTTACTGTAAAAAAAATGTATAAAATACAGGAGTAGCTAAAACTCCATTTCTCCCCAACCAGCAAAATGTATAAGAAAAGGGAAAACTAACTAGTGAATCACCCTGGGAATTCAGTCCAGACGGGCAACGGTTCTAACAGGATTTAAATGCAATTTTCACTCACCCCTGGGCAGTGTGAGAGACTGATACTAAAATCGCTCCCTTCTCAGCGCTGTATTTTCACAGCTCTGCCTTACTTGTGGGGAAAAATAATTTCCCCATTCTCATTGGACGACAGCCAAGCAGTTGTTTTTTCTGACAGACTTCCACTGGACTCTGCAATCTCACTGCTGCATACAGTATGTGCACATAGTAATGGCTGGGCACACGTTTGGATGCTGGCGGCAGTCTAGAGATTTCCTAAGCTCCGTTTTTGTCCTTTACAGGCACCTGTACTGCTGCAAAGATATTGTGCTGCGCCGGAGCGCCTCTGGCAGCCTAGGCTTCAGCATCGTGGGGGGGCAGGAGGAGGTCAACTGCAATCAGTCCTTCTTCATCCGCTCCATCGTGGAGGGCACGCCAGCCTACAACGATGGCAGGATACGGTACGGACTACTAAACCTAGAATACACACTGGCCAAAGAACCTATATAACTGGCTAATGCCTGTCTGCTGATTCTTCTATTTGTCTGTGACTAATTATATGCAGTATTGGTCTAATCATTACAGTAGTCTTGTATTTACACACAAGTGTTGCTCTATGAGTCCATCTCTGCATTAACCCCTCTTCCTCTCTCTCGCTCTGTGTGTGTGTAGGTGTGGGGACATTCTGCTGGAGGTGAACGGAAAGAGTACGTGGGGGATGACCCACACAGCCCTGGTGCGTCTACTGAAGGAGCTGCGGGGCAGAATCACCCTGACCATCGTATCCTGGCCAGGCAGCCTGCTGTAGCCCTGCTGCAGTCGCAGAGCCATGGGGAGGGGCCAACACTGACCAAGAATGTGGGTGGAGCTTTAGACTGGCTTATAATGCTGACCCGTACCTTATGGGATGGGCTTACACTAGTGATGTAGCTATGGAAGGCGGACCTTAGAACCCTGACTCCTGATGGACAGCTGAGACTTTGGGGAGTTCAGAGGGGGCCAATCAACCATGTGACAGGAGTTTGACCAACCCCCCCCCCCCGAGACACTGAGCTGCGAGGATGTGGATCTGTGGCCCCACCCCTGGTGGGTGGGTGGATGGGGAAACATTAGTTCTATGTTAGAGTATGCATTTAATTGGACTCGCATTTCTTTACTGTAACTGTTGGATGTGAAAAAAAAAAAAAATACTGATTCAAGTACCGTTTCTCTTTCTTTTCACGTTTGTTTGATGGCCTTTGAATATATTCTTCGTTATGTTTGTACTGACAGTGGCTTTAATGTTCATCTGTTGAGACTGAGGACACATTGCCAAGTAGTCGTCTGTGTTGAGATGTTTTCAGAAGCTGTTGCTAAATTATCAAACCACAGGCAAAAAAAGTAGAGTAAAAAATAAAGTAAAAATGTGTTCATAATCTGTTAAAAGTAATATTAAGGTAAAATTGTGGAGGCCTTACTGATTTTCCTACTTTTGAGAAGAAAAAAAACAAACTGACTTGGTTTCTGTGTGTGTTTCCGTGGATGAGTCTGGTCTAGGACCATCGAACACAGTTCTGTCTCACGCGTCAGCCTACGTAGTATATCTGATGGTACCTTTGGTAAAATAATCAATAAAGTCATTTGAAAAGGACACTTGTCAGAGCGTCGGCAAGGGTTGGGGTTCACGTGAAATGACCTGGGATAAGATATTTAACACAGCTCACTCAAATTTGAACAGTCAACTGAGGTCCAGTCAGCTCCTTTATCCAAACAGATCTCTTAAATTCAATAAAACAAAACACGTCTCTCAGATGAGTCAAAATATACAAGTTGTATACAACGTATACATAAAACAATGCTTTGGGTTTTTCACCTTCAAAGTGAACTGAAATATATTAGAGGAGCAGTCCAGTGTCTGATATGTTAAACAGAATGCCCGAGGGTCACAGCGGGTCCCCTTATTGACTGGTGAGAGGGACAGAGAATCACTCTGTGGGCTCTGATTGGTTCTCCTGGTCAGCAGAGAGTTCCTGGCTGGGCTCCTTGTCCTCTCTGCTCCTCTTGACCTTCTTGTGTTTGTGTCTTCGATGACTGTCCCCTTCCTCACTCTCATGTCTCCTCCTGCTGCTACTGTTAACACACAGACAATCACTGGTTACTTACACAGTCTACATGAACATGCCGGTGTCTACTGTGTGTTAAGAGTGTGGATGTGTGCTGTACCTGCTTGAGGACTTGTGTCTCCCCTCCTCTTTGTCTCTGTGTCTCTTCTCTCGGTGTCTCTCTTCTTTCTCTCGGCTGGATCTCTCGTGGTGGTGGCGGTCATATCCTCTCTCCCCATAGTCCCTGTGCCGGTGCCGATCCTCCTCACTGCAATAACAACTCACTGGTCAATAACCACAAACACTGCTTCCTCACTGAAACATTGAGCCTTCTTATTGGACAATGGACACCACAGTGGCAAAAAAACAGTGATAAGCCAGGGAACATGATTCTATTGGTCCATTTTCTCTGCTCTCTCCGCATGTGTTGCAGGGTTGTTTCTATAGAAAGGCTGGGCCCAGGCGATACCAGCACCTTTACTCAAAGCTCTGTTTGGCTTTAGTTTAATAGCATGGTGTGGTACAGCCTTTGAACACAAAGCCCACCCATGTCCTCCTGTGACCTTTAGATGAAAGCAACAGCAGCCTCCCCCCTATCCTCTGGACTCAAAAACAGCTCTATTATTTACTGGAGGACTCCTGGTCCCACAGGGCCATGCTCTTTCACACCATCATTCACTAACTCACACCTTCCCTCCCCTCTCACGACCTCAACAGTGTCTTTGTCACACACACACACACACACACACACACACACACACACACACACACACACACACACTGGGGGTGTTTTTTATGCTGCAGAACTGCAGGTACGACAGTGACAGCAGCTGAAACAGGCATTCACCTCCAGTCTTCTACAGCAGGGGTTAAAAAAAAATATACGTCAAGGACTAGGGCTGGGCGATATACCGCATTTTATTATACAGTACCAGTTAAAAGTTAGGACACCTGCTCATTCCAGGATTTCTCTTTATTTTTATACGTTCTACATTGTAGAATAATCGTGAAAGCATCTAAACTATGAAACACATATGGAATCATGTAGTAACCAAAAAAGGTGTTAAACCAATCAAAATGTTATATTTGAGATTCTTCAAAGTAGCCACTCTTTGCCTTGACAGCTTTACACACTTTTAGCATTCTCTCAACCAGCTTCATGAGGTAGTCACCTGGAATGCATTTCAATTAACAGGTTTGCATTGCTAATAGTTAATTTAGAGGAATTTATTTCCTTCTTAATGCTTTTCTAATCAAATCAAACTTTGTCACAGGCGCCGAATACAACAAGTGTAGAACTAACCGTGAAATGCTTACTTACAAGCCCTTAACAGAGAGGAATAGGCAAAGGATGAATATGTTAGCTAGCTAGCTACATGTAGTAAGAAAACATGTAATGTAACATTAATTAAGGGTCACCTGGAAACACTGACCAACACTTTGCTTCCTACCGTTAATAATTCCTCCCTGGTTTATTCATTCATTGTCATGTCAGACAACAATGTATTCAATGTGTTGCCCACTATAGAATTACAATAATCATTATATTACCAAGATTCCAACAGTTCACCAATTAACTTGGCCTATATTTTTTGCCCATATTATGCTGCGTAGCACAGTGTGTAAATTATAATAAAAGGGCAGGAAATACATAAATTGATGAAAATGTGTTTTGTTTGGAGTTGAATAGAACAGTATAAATTGAGAAAGCCCCCTTGAAATCACTTATAATTTTGTGTTGCCACCCAAGGAAAATGAACTACTCAAACATACACTGCTCAAAAAAAATAAAAAGGGACCACTTAAACAACACAATGTACCTCCAAGTCAATCACACTTCTGTGAAATCCAACTGTCCACTTAGGAAGCAACACTGATTGACAATACATTTCACATGCTGTTGTGCAAATGGAATAGACAACAGGTGGAAATTATAGGCAATTAGCAAGACACCCCCAATAAAGAAGTGGTTCTGCAGGTGGTGACCACAGACCACTTCTCAGTTCCTATGCTTCCTGGCTGATGTTTTGGTCACTTTTGAATGCTGGCGCTGCTTTCACTCTAGTGGTAGCATGAGACGGAGTCTACAACCCACACAAGTGGCTTAGGTAGTGCAGCTCATCCAGGATGGCACATCAATGTGAGCTGTGGCAAGAAGGTTTGTTGTGTCTGTCAACGTGGTGTCCAGAGCATGGAGGCGCTACCAGGAGACAGGCCAGTACATCAGGAGACGTGGAGGAGAACGTAGGAGGGCAACAACCCAGCAGCAGGACCGCTACCTCCGCCTTTGTGCAAGGAGGAGCACTGCCAGAGCCCTGCAAAATGACCTCCAGCAGGCCACAAATGTGCATGTGTCTGCTCAAACGGTCAGAAACAGACTCCATGAGGGTGGTATGAGGGCCCGACGTCCACAGGTGGGGGTTGTGCTTACAGCCCAACACCGTGCAGGACGTTTGGCATTTGCCAGAGAACACCAAGATTGGCAAATTCGCCACCGGTGCCCCCTGCTCTTCACAGATGAAAGCAGGTTCACACTGAGCACATGTGACAGACGTGACAGTCTGGAGACGCCGTGGAGAACGTTCTGCTGCCTGCAACATCCTCCAGCATTACCGTTTTGGCGGTGGGGCAGTCATGGTGTGGGGTGGCATTTCTTTGGGGGGCTGCACAGCCCTCCATGTGCTCGCCAGAGGTAGGCTGACGGCCATTAGGTACCGAGATAAGATCCTCAGACCCCTTGTGAGACCATATGCTGGTGCGGTTGGCCCTGGGTTCTTTCCTAATGCAAGACAATGCCAGACCTCATGTGGCTGGAGTGTGTCAGCAGTTCCTGCAAGAGGAAGGCATTGATGCTATGGACTGGCCCGCCCGTTCCCCAGATCAGAATCCAATTGAGCACATCTGGGACATGATGTCTCCCTCCATCCACCAACGCCACATTGCACCACAGACTGTCCAGGAGTTGGCAGATGCTTTAGTCCAGGTCTGGGAGGAGATCCCTCAGGAGACCATCCGCCACCTCATCAGGAGCATGCCCAGGCGTTGTAGGGAGATCATACAGGCACGTGGAGGCCACACACACTACTGAGCCTCATTTTGACTTGTTTTAAGGACATTACATCAAAGTTGGATCAGCCTGTAGTGTGGTTTTCCACTTTAATTTTGAGTGTGACTCCAAATCCAGACCTCCATGGGTTGATAAATTTGATTTCCATTGATAATTTGTGTGATTTTGTTGTCAGCAAATTCAACTATGTAAAGAAAGTATTATTTAATAAGAATATTTAATTCAAATCTAGGATGTGTTATTTTAGTGTTCCATTAATTCTTTTGAGCTGTGTATTTTAATAACGGAGCATTTTCTATATTCAAATGGACCCACTGCAACTGAATACAGACATTTTACGAGAAGCGAGGACGAAGATAGTATCCCCAATACCAGGATAGTTGAAACATTTCTACCAACGTTTTGTATAGCCACACCTGCAACTACCAGTATAATGGTCCAACATTTTTGGGTTAAATCACATTACCTTACGTTCCAATCTATAGCTAGTAGTGAGGGTGATTAAATCCAAACCAGGAGGTGCGTTGAACAAGGGGAAAGGTTTGCTAACTCTAGCTGACATATTAAATAAATGACTTGCCAGAGAGAGCGAGATAGAGAGCGAGAAAGAATTGGCGAGGGCACTAGAACAGTCTGCAGCACCCTGCCTCATCCTACTAGAATCTGAAGTTAAATGTCTACCGTTTGCTGATGAGCTGGTGCTTCTGTCCCCAACCCAGGGGGGCTGTGAACGATCCGAGAGGCAAGGCAAGAAGGGCGTTCTACCAGAGAGAGAGCGAGCTAAGATTAAAGGACTCATTAAATATTTGGGTACTGGCAGTTATTCTATTACCAGTGGGAGTGCAGACCTGAAGGCCTGTTTACAGTCTTCCACAGTTGTTAGCACTAACACACTTATACCCACTTCACAGAGTCACTGTAACTGTGAATGAATAAGTGAGTGCTTCCTAGTGCAGGTATAATACAGGAACAAATGCATGAGTGAGAATGAGCTGTGTCACTGTAATCCTGGGGAATAACAATGTATTTCCAAATTCAGTCTCCATTAACACTGAACAGATACAAGCCACCTGTGTAGAGGTGTCAGAAAGAGAAAGTGTGTGTAACTTATACATATTGATTACTATTATAAACACTCAGAACACTAATACAATCCCTGTGTGTGTGTGTGTGTGTGTGTTGTCATGCCAGCTGGAGAGAGGACAAACCCAGCCCCTCCATAATGAGCTACAGGGATGAGATCACATTCAGAGGACAAGTGTTCACCAAATGGCAAACCAGCTGCCCAGGGTTGTCTGCACCGGGCAGAAGAGACAGAGAAAATATGCTAGTGAGTGTAAAATGTGAGTGGTCGGTGTCTTTAGGAGGTGAGCCTGACAGTTCTGTGTTGCATTAGCTAGTGTTAACCTAGGTGCTAACTCCAAAACATGCCTGGCTGGTGGTCGTGCCAGAAGCTGGTGCCCAGAGGGCTCTGCCTCAGAGCCTATCAGTGGTGCTAAGTAGAGCCCTTAAAGAGCAGCTTGCAGACAGAACATAGACCACTGACACCACTATGCAACCAGGGTGGCCATAGGCCAGAAGGTATGAGCCTCTGCTGCCAACACACACAAAATATATCACTCATTACTCAAAATCGATACCATCGGCACACCTCCATGTACCAAACATGCATCATGCCATGTGATCAGAATGTGGCGCGGGTGCACACACACTGGAGGCGTGACCACCTTGGGAGGGAGACAGGGAAACAGGAGCTACCCATGGGGACCAGAACAGAACCACAGTGGCTTTAAGAGCAGTTCTGTCTGTTCCAGTGGGTCTGTCACACACATGGCTGGCCCTCCCCGACTTCCTCCTCCCCTCCTGCGGTTACGTTACAGCCTCACAGCCCCTCTTCCCTCATATGACACGAAACACAGCTCTCCCCCATATGATCCTCTGCAGCAGAGTGTTGCGACAGAAAGACACTAGATGATAAACATCACTAGTCACAGCGTGTTTAGGAGGGAGACTGTGTGAATGTGTAGGGATTCTGTCAAGTAGGCACAGTGAGAGGGAGGGTTGGTAAGCTGCACAGTATTATGGGCATGAGAAGGAGTGGGTGAGCAAGAGGCAGGACGTGTGTATCATACTTGGCATTTATCTGAGTTAATATAAATTAATGAGACATCTGGCTACTGGTCAACCCCACTGTGTGCTGTGGAAATGTCGGGTAGGTGAGTAGAGCACTGAAAATGTGAACGTGTGTGGATGGTAGACAGACTATAGGGCAGTAGAGCAGAGCACGTTCAAACAGTGCTCCATCGCTGCACTAAACTCAAAAAATATGTCACTTTCTCTATGGAAGAACGGCGATAGAGTGCCGCCTGAAACAATAGATTGCCTTGTTTGACTTTGAAGGTAGTTGGGCAGCCTCTGCCGCTCTTTCGGCACGGTGCGGGTGAAGCACGTCTGTTTCCCACAGAGTGCCAGAGCAGTTCTTCCACTGGTAACGCATGTTAATATACACACGAGTGTACAAAACATTAGGAACACCTTCCTAATATTGAGTTGCACCCCCTTTCGTCCTCAGAACAGCCTCAATTTGTTGAGCCATGGTCTCTACAAGGTGTCGAAAGCGTTCCACAAGGATGTTGGTCCATGTTGACTCCAATGCTTCCAATAATTATGTCAAGTTGGCTGGATGGATGTCCTTTGGGTGGTGGACCATTCTTGCGTCACTTGAGTGGGTTGAGTCACTGATGTGATCTTCCTGTCTGGGTTGGCGCCCCACCTTGGGTTGTGCCGTGGCGGAGATCTTTGTGGGCTATACTCGGCCTTGTCTCAGGATGATAAGTTGGTGGTTGAAGATATCCCTCTAATGGTGTGGGGGCTGTGCTTTGGCAAAGTGGGTGGGGTTATCTCCTTCCTGTTTGGCCCTGTCCGGGGGTATTATCGGATGGGGCCACAGTGTCTCCTGACCCCTCCTGTCTCAGCCTCCAGTAGTTTATGTGTCGGGGGGCTAGGGTCAGTTTGTTATATCTGGAGTACTCCTCTTATCCAGTGTCCTGTGTGAATTTAAGTATGCTCTCTCTAAATCTCTTTATTTTTCTCTCTCGGAGGACGTGAGCCCTAGGACCATGCCTCAGGACTACCTGGCATGATGACTCCTTGCTGCCCCCAGTCCACCTGGCCGTGCTGCTGCTCCAGTTTCAACTGTTCTGCCTGCGGCTATGGAATCCTGACCTGTTCACCGGATGTGCGACATGTCCCAGACCTATTATTTGACCATGCTGGTCATTTATGAACATTTGAACATCTTGGCCATGTTCTGTTATAATCTCCACCCAGCACAGCCAGAAGAGGACTGGCCACCCCTCATAGCCTGGTTCCTCTCTAGGTTTCGGCCTTTCTAGGGAGTTTTTCCCTAGCCAATGTGCTTCAACACCTACATTGCTTACTGTTTGGGGTTTTAGGCTGGGTTTCTGTACAGCACTTTGAGATATCAGCGGATGTACGAAGGGCTATATAAATACATTTGATTTGATACACTAGGGAAACTGTTGAGCATAAAAAACCCAGCAGCGTTGCAGTTCTTGAGACACTCAAACCGGTCTGCCTGGCACCTACTACCATATCCTGTTCAAAGGCACTTCAATCGTTTGTCAAGCCCAATCACCTTCAGAATGGCACACATACATAATCCATGTCTCAATTGTCTCAAGGCTTAAAAAAAAACTTCTTTAACCGTTTTCCTCCCCTTCATCTACAATGATTGAAGTGGATTTAACAAGTGACATCAATAAGGGATCATAGCTTTCACCTGGATTCACCTGGTCAGTCTATGTTATGGAAATAGCGGATGTTCCTAATGATTTGTACACTTTGTGTATGTTAATTGCATGCAAATAAAGGTTGCTCCTCTACCACACACACAATCATGGCCTCTGATTCTCAGGTGGAGGACTTCTGTAACAGGTCACTGTTATGCCTGAAGTCAACCCAAAACCAACAAGTACGTCTGCTGCAGTGTTGAGAGCAGTTGTATGAAACCAATCGGTACGTCAAGCAAAGCTCTTAACCGTGCCAGCCATAAATTTAGCGTCTGAACTGTGTGCATCTTGCCCTCTGCAGCTCCTTCACTCAGTGAATGTGTTGTGATCTCTCCACATTCCTATTGTTGGCCCCTCTGCACCAGACAGTGTGTCTTAAAATAGTTCTTTCTCAGCTCTATTCCAACAGCTGTAGAGCAGACAACCAGGGGTTTCACCTACTACCTACTACCAAACTCCAACCCGAGTGGCGGAGTCAGTAGACGTCCCCACCCCTGCCTCCACTTTCCTAATAATACCACCTGGCAACCGCTCTAGTCTGAAGGACTGCAGTGTTGCTCTCCTATCTATTCTGTCCTGTTTCCTTCTCTCTCTCTCTCCGCCTGCTGCACATGTGTGTGAGGGGAGGCCAGGCTGGGCTGGCACCTACAGTAGATATGCACCCAGCAGCAACATCCAGTACCACAGCTGGCAGCACTGGATCAGCCTTGGCCTGTCTGCCCAACAGTGGAGTCAATTGAGTGTGTGGTGGGAGGATGAGAGAGAGAGAGGGCCATGTGTGGCCAACGATTTCACGGCTCAGCCGTTGTTGCCCCTAGATGTTGCCACTTCACAACAACAGTTGACCGGGGCAGCTATAGCAGAGCATAAATTTGATGAACTGACTTGTTGGAAAGGTAGCATCCTATGACGGTGCCACTTTGAAAGTCACTGAGCTCTTCAGTAAGGCCATTCTACTGCCAATGTTTGTCTATGAAGAGTGCATGGTGGTGTGCTCGATTTTATACATGTGTCAGCAACGGGTGTCGCTGACATAACCCAATCCACTCATTTGAAGGGGTGTCTACATACTTTTGTATATATAGTGTATTGTATAATAACAACAGTTCATGTTGCATTCTTATTATGTTTTTTCCAAGAGTCTTTCTGGCCATACTAAGATAAAACCTTCATCTACTGCTCAGGTTACCTGTTGACGACCTGGGATGAAGGGTTGTGCTCTCTCTCCCTTTCTCTTTCTTTCTCGTGTCCACGTTCTCTGGTTCGGTCTCTTTCCTTGTGGCGCTCTCGCTCGTTGTCCCGCTGCGCGTAGTACTCCCAGGCCTTGGCACTGTCGAATACCCCGGCCCAGGAGGCTGCTGCGCTACCCGGGGGAGGAGGAGGGTACACACCTGAGGGGAAAAAGCAGGTCAGTCATCTGATTGGAGGAGACAACGTTATATTTTTCCACTACACATGAGTGTTCAGCTTCCCCTCCCCAAAATTACAGACTGACTTATGAGGATAGCTATTGAGCCATTGTATTCAACTTTCTGCAAAGAAAAATCTAAATGACAGCACAATAAATGAACAATGTAACTTCAGAGTGCAGTGCTTCACCAAAACAAATAATCTCTCATAACAGGATTTTTAGAAAGCGCCACAAACATGCTAATCTAACTCAAACAGCATATTTAGGACAGTTGCTGAGGAGGGAAACAGAACAAACCAAAGTTGTGTTAATTGTTAGACTTTTCTGGAGAAAAAAAATCTACATGTTAAAACTTTTTCAGAGCCCTTCTCTTACACCGTACACACAGCTCAAAACGTGTGAGGCTTTGATTAAAACACACCAGTTGAAGGGTCAATTTTCTTCAGAAAGAAATATCCTAATTTTACATGTTCCAAAAATGTCAGCAGAAGCAGGAAATGGTGTGAATGACTGATAGTTGGTTCCTCCAGTGGAATAGCCCACAAATGTCCCATTATATCCCTAAGCTCCAGAGGCATCACTGGCACATGTATTGACCTTCACATCCCTTCCATTAGTGACTTGAAGGTCAAGATAAAATTCCATAATTTGGTGTTTTGTTGATGGTGGTGGAAAACACTGTCTCAGGCAGTGCTCCAGAATCTCCCATAAGTGTTCAATTGGGTTGAGATCTGGTGACTGACCTGGCCATGGCATTTGACTTACATTGTTTATCATCATCATCCTCCTCCTATGTGGAGATAGCCATGTTAGGCAAAACAATGGCCAGCCCAGCATTTATTTACATGACCCTAAGCATGATGGGATGTTAATTGCTTAATCTCAGGAACCACACCTGTGTGGCAGCACCTGCTTTCAATATACTTTGTATCCCTCATTTAATCAAGTGTTTCCATCATTTCGGAAGTTATTTGTACAAACTGCAAGATGTGAATGTGACATCCTCTATAATTTCCACTCTGTACTCTAGGAGGCCTACCTGGAGGGAAGGGGGGGTACGGTGGAGCTGAGCGACCATCATAGCCTCCAGAGCGTCCACTGGTAGGGAGAACATAGAGAACGTCATGCGAGGTCACATCATTCACACACACACACACACACACACAAAACAACTACACAAACCAGAATCGTATAACACTCCGTCCACTCTAGGAGAAACACATTTGTACTCCTGTGTATCTGATTAGAGTTTTCATCCACATCTCTTGATCATACAGCAGTGTATCTATTTTGAACCTGGATGGCCATAACAGCAGAATAATTGCTACAGTATAGTGTTTCATGGAGACGGTAAGAACAGGACTGGGGCCCTTGATGGCTGGAGTAGTGTCCGACGGCCTAGTAGTAGGCCACGTAGTCCTAATGTTCAGCTCAACCCTCTAACCTCTGGTTGACACCACATGTGGCCGAGTAGTGGCTCTCACATTCTACTAAACATATGGAAAACTTCAGGCAAACACACGTCACGGATAAAATGAGAACAAATAACGTCTAACAATTGGACTGAGAGCAGCCAGTCAGCCCGTGGCAGCCAGAACACTCAGCGCAGGAAGTAATCCATTTTAATGGCCGATAAAAGAAAGAAGGCAAATAAACGTATGGAGTTCAAAAAAGAAACAATGAAAAAAGAAAGGAAGGTAAGGGAACGGGTCTGGTAACTTAACGATCAAAGAGCTCTTCCAAATTCAGAGCTCCATTTCCCGCCTGTTTGATGTGACTGGCTCGTTGTCAAGGCGCAGCACTCGCCCGCCAACCAGGGGGGAGGAAGAGGGAGGCAGGGGGGGGGTGTATTACTGATATTGGCAGGATCCACCGCCACAGCCTGGCGACACGCTCGCTTAGTTACAATTTCAATTTTCCACACGGGCCCGAAGGTGAAGAGGGTGAGGCCCGTCTAAGAGGACTGCTTCTCACCAGGTGTGTCCCCAAACATACTGATCTATAAATACTCCCACCTGCTCCCTCTTTTAGGCCTGGCAGGCTTCTCTCTGTGGAATGACTGGAAAATTAGGAACAGTGGTAGAAGGCGGATGGATGAGTCTATTTGTGAATGGATACATGCAGGACGACTTGGCTGTGGCCCTTACAGATGGGGATCATTACTCTTGGCAGTGTTTAATGGTTAATCAGTATACAGGACTTCCCCACACCACTTTGCCTGTAATCACCATTAAAAAAATGTAAAAATTAAACTCAATCTATGCAGGAAATGTAGTGCCTTTAGAGGCAGACTGTCATAGGGGAGTCATTGCAGTACAGAAACAGAGTTGGGAGGCACATTCCTCTGTGGCTGACTGGTCAGGAGGAGGAAATGGGTCAGAGGACCAATTGGGGTTCCATGGCAGTTGGCTCTCAGAAAAGAGAGAGACGTAGGGTGAGTATGTGAGATCAACATAGAGAGGAGTGGTCTTATACTCTTCCTGGGCTGGGCCTAAGGAGGCCCCTGAAATGGGCCTAAGGAGGCCCCTGGGCCTCAAAGTCACTGGCAGAAGAATCAGAGCTCAGGACCATGCCAGTACTACCTGCAGTTCCTAAAATCCCCCTAGGGAAAAATTCAACACAATATTCAAATTCAGGAGTGTGTATGTGTGTGTGCACGCATCAGTATGAGAGAAAGAAGTTTGAAGGTAAAAGAGGAAATTATTAATACATGTGAGTGGAGATAGCTGGAAGAGAGAGACAAGGATTTGGTAGAGAACAGCTGTGAGAGGAACCATCCTGTAAGTGAAAAACTCACCAGAACCAGGCTGGCGGAGAAAGCAGAGCAAGTTGGGTGGAACAGACGGGACAGTCAGAGCAGTGACTGTATGCTAGCAGGATAGTCCCCATCTCCGATCTTCTTTGCGGATAGCGATGTTGGTTTCCATAAGTTGGTCTAATTTAGCATGTATGGTAGGCTTAACCTTTAGCTACCTCTTCCAATTCAAAGGAGCTCAAAAAAAAGTTAATGACAAAATGTTTGTTTTGTGTGACTACAGCTCTAGCGATAAAACGCAAAAATGGAGACACTTTCTAATTGAGCGAGGCGTCAAAGCAGACAACCCACCCGCACTGCTTCGGTTGGGTTATTATAATTCAAAACAATGCATTCTAAAATAAAAATCACACACCTCGCACGCTCTGCTTTGGTGAGTTTAGACCATTAGACTGGAGACTGGTGAGTGGTGATTGAATTCAGACAGACAGATAAAGGAAATTAGGGGAACATTTAATTAGAAGAGAAAGTCAGAAAAACAGGCAGACAGGAAGCAGGATAGACAGACAAAAGAAAGAGGCAAAGAAATTGAAATAACTAAATCCACGTGGGTAGATAAACTAAATAAATAAATCAACAGAATAAAAAAGGCAACGATGCAATTAGGCCATGTAAGAACATCCAGACACAGCCTGAGCCTGCAGCAGAACATGGCCCTGTGGTGATCTAAGTGGTATAAATTCAAGCTGAGTTGTGGGAGTATGCAGAAAGGCTGTGACTTGAGGCTGTTTTGTTAAGGAGAGTGGGAGCAAGGGAATGAGGGAGGGAGGCATTGGATAGTAACTGATAAACAGAAGACTGAAGTCACAAACAGGAGATTACTCTCCTGGTTTAACTGCCTTATTTGGCCACTCCTCCAACTACAAGGTCAGGGATGGAGCACAGTGAAGCAAAACCCGAAAAAGGGTCAAATACGTATTCAAATGTTCTCTCGGTCTGTAGACAGGCATAGGGATTTGATTTGACAAAATCGTGTAGAGCTTAAAAATGGTTTGTTCTCAGTTGCAACACTCACTACATCTTCCACTACCGAGTTCCAGTGAAGATAAATATTAACGCTACAGCATACAATGACATTCTAGACGATTCTGTGCTTCCAACTTTGTGGCAACAGTTTGGGGAAGGCCCAATCCGGTTTCAGCATGACAATGCCCCGTGCCAAAGCGAGGTCCATACAGAAATGGTGTGTCGAGATCGGTGTGAAAGAACTTGACTGGCTTGCACAGCGGCCTGACCTCAACCCCATCGGACACCTTTGGGATGAATTGTAACGCTGACTGCGAGCCAGGCCTGATCGCCCAACATCAGTGTCTGACCTCACTAAAGCGCTTGGGGCTGAATGCAAGTCCCCCCAGCAATGTACCAACATCTAGTGGAAAGGCTTCCCAGAAGAGTGGAGGCTGTTATAGCAGCAAAGTGGGGACCAACTCCATATGGGGCGGCAGGGTAGTGGTTAGAGCGTTGGACTAGTAAACGAAAGGTTGCAAGTTTGAATCCCCGAGCTGACAAGGTACAAATCTGTCATTCTGCCCCTGAACAGGCAGTTAACCCACTGTTCCTAGGCCGTCATTGAAAATAAGAATTTGTTCTTAACTGACTTGCCTAGTAAAATAAAGGTAAAATGTAAAAAAAAAAAAAAATTAATGCCGATGATTTTGGAAGAGATGTTCGACAAGCAGGTGTTCACATAAAAGCTTACCTTGACTTGGAAGAGTTCCAGTGTTGGATAGCCATAGCCAGCTAGGCAACATATAGCATCCCTCTTTATTTGAGCCAGGTGTTTGAGTAGGCTAAACTAACTAGCTGCATTCACTAGCTTAGTAAGTGAAAATATATAGGTTGGAGGACGTCCTCCGGTTGTCATAATTACAGTGTAAGTCTATGGAAGGGGGTAAAAACCACAAGCCTCCTAGGTTTTGTATTGAAGTCAATGTAACCAGAGGAGGGCAGAAACTAGCTGTCCTCCGGCTACACCATGGTGCACCCGTACATAGTGCTGTTGAGGCTACTGTAGACCTTTGCAAAACAGTTTGTTTAAAACAATTATTTTGTGATGTGAATATAGTTATGTAAAAATAACAACTTTAATAAACTCAGCAAAAATAGAAACGTCCTCACTGTCAACTGCATTTATTTTCAGCAAACTTAACATGTGTAAATATTTGTATGAACATAACAAGATTCAACAACTGACAAACTTAACAATTCCACAGACATGTGACTAACCGAAGGGGGGGTCAAAATCAAAAGTAACAGGCAGTATCTGGTGTGGCCACCAGCTGCAATAAGTACTGCAGTGCATCTCCTCCTCATGGACTGCACCAGATTTTCCAGTTCTTGCTGTGAGATGTTACCCCACTCTTCCACCAAGGCACCTGCAAGTTCCTGGACATTTCTGGGGGGGAATGGCCCTAGCCCTCACCCTCCGATCCAACAGGTCCCAGACGTGCTCAATGGGATTGAGATCCAGGCTCGTCGTTGGCCATGCCAGAACACTGACATTCATGTCTTGCAGGAAATCATGCACAGAACGAGCAGTATGGCTGGTGGCATTGTCATGCTGGAGGGTCATGTCAGAATGAGCCTGCAGGAAGGGTACCACATGAGGGAGGAGGATGTCTTCCCTGTAATGCACAGCATTGAGATTGCCTGCAATGACAACAAGCTCAATCCGATGATGCTGTGACACACTGCCCCAGACCATGACGGAACCTCCACCTCCAAATCGATCCCGCTCCAGAGTACAGGCCTCGGTGTAACGCTCATTCCTTCGACGATAAATGCGAATCCGACCATCACCCCTGGTGAGACAAAACCGCGACTTGTTAGTGAAGAGTACTTTTTGCCAGTCCGGTCTGGTCCAGCGACGTTGGGTTTGTACCCATAGGCGACATTGTGACTGGTGATGTCTGGTGAGAACTTACCTTACGGCAGGCCTACAAGCCCTCAGTCCAGTCTCTCTCAGCCTACTGTGGACAGTCTGAGCACAGATGGAGATTGTGCATTCCTGGTGTAACTCAGGCAGTTGTTGTTGCCATCCTCTATCTGTCCCACAGTTGTGATGTTTGGATGTACTGATCCTGTGCAGGGGTTGTTACACGTGGTCTGCCACTGTGAGGACGATCAGCTGTCCATCCTGTCTCCCTGTAGTGCCGTCTTAGGCATCTCACAGTACGGACATTGCAATTTATTGCCCTGGCCACATCTGCAGTCCTCATGCCTCCTTGCAGCATGCCTGAGGCACGTTCACGCAGAGGAGCAGGGACCCTGGGCATCTTTCTTTTGGTGTTTTTCAGAGTGAGTAGAAAGGCCTCTCATATCCTAAGTTTTCATAACTGTGACCTTAATTGCCTAAGCTGTTAGTGTCTTAACGACCCTTCCACAGCTGCATGTTCATTAATTGTTTATGGTTCATTGAACAAGCATGGGAAACCATGTTTAAACCCTTTACAATGAAGATCTGTGAAGCCATTTGGATTTTTACGAAGTATCTTTTAAAGACAGGGTCCTGAAAAAGAAACGTTTATTTTTTTGCTGAGTTTATTTCACCATTTTTATTAAACCTGCTGAGAAGCCACTGCTCTAAATTCTTCATTTCAACTGAGCGTTTATCCCTGTCAATCAAGCAATGGTAGCTGTCATCAATGAACCGTCAATACATACCTACAATAATCTCTCTAAATACATTCATCTACTTCCCTGTGAAGGGATTACTGAGATTCTGGCATTTAAGCCTTTGTTCTAATTACCCAGAGTCAGATAAACGTGTGGATACCATCAAATACATAAAATTGCTATCCACGTGTTTATCGGACCCTGGGTAATTAGAACATGCCAGAATCTAGCAGTATCCCTTTGACTTGTATATTTCTATATGATCCTTTTCATTATCTCTTGCCTGCGTGTTCTCCTGGCTACAGTCTGTCTGGTTGGGCAGTAGCTGTGTTCTCGCCCTTCTCCGTCTCCATTTATGTCACTGTCTCCAGCCTTTCTCCTTCCGTCTCTCCTGATCCTACTCCCCCTGTAGTGCAGCCTGTACAAACAACCAGAGCGCTATCGTTCTGTAGACAGACAGACACAGGACAGAACAGACTCACCTGTCTAAGGTGGGAATCAGAGAAGGAGGTGGTGCGCCAGGAGGGTAGCCTGCAGGAGAGACGACACCGTCTGTCAGGTCATCAAGTCGTGATTACTGGGCATAAACAGATAGCAGAAAACTTTTCTTCCAGACCCCAGAAAGGCAATCTTTGCTCACCGCCGTGGACCAGAATCATGACAGTATTGTTGAATATTGCATCAGTTTCATTTCTCATAGGCATTAAACATGTTCAAATTCCCCTCTTCTCACAATGCAAACTTTAAAAAAGTAGTTTTGTTTTCACCAAACATGCATGGTTAAGCCATCATTCACAATCCACTATCAACAACATCCACCATGCACAACATCCAGTGTAGACCAGAACCAACATCGGTGACACAAAATATCCTGTTTCCATCACAGTAGAAATGCTTACCAGGTGGAGGAACATTGATGGGGATCCCTGGAAGGCACATCAACACGCACAGACACAGTTATAATAATATCAGGTAAAAACAACGTTATCGCTCCAATCTTCAACAGAACAGTCAGTCAGACACCATGGCAGCAGGTAGAGAGTAGGCCTAATGTACAAATGAAAACTTCTTCCACCTCAGAAAATGTAATATTTTATAAGATCCCACACAACTCAGTAGTTAATGACCTCTGATGGCTTTTTATCTGAGGTCATTGGACATACACTAGATATACCAAAGTATGTGGACACCTCTTAATTAGTAGATTCGGCTAATTCAGCCATACTTGTTGCATAAAATTGAGCACACAGCCATGCACTCTCCATAGACAAACATTGGCAGTAGAATTGCCTTACTGAAGAGCGGTGACTTTCAGCGTGGCATTGTCATAGGTTGTCCCCAACAAGTCGATTTGTAAAATTTCTGCCCTGCGTGAGCTGCCTCGGTCAACTGTAAGTGCTGTTATGGTTAAGTGGAAACGTCTAGGAGAAACGGATCAGACGCAAAGTGGTAGGCCACACAAGTTCACAGAATGGGACCGCAGAGTGATGAAGCGGTAGCACGTAAAATCATCTGTCCTTGGTTACAACACTCACTAACGAGTTCCAAACGTCCTCTGGAAGCAAGGTCAGCATAAAAACGGTTTGTAGGAAGCTTCATGAAATGAGTTTCCATTGCCGAGCAGCCACACACAAGCCTAAGATCACCATGCGCAATGCCAAGCTTCGGCTGGAGTGGTGTAAAGCTCGCCGCAATTGGAGCAGTGGAAACGCGTTCTCTGGAGTGATGAGTCACGCTTCACCATCTGGCAGTCTGACTGATGAATCTGGGTTTGGCAGATGCCAAGAGAACGCTACCTGCCTGAATTTATAGTGCCAACTGTAAAGTTCGGTGGAGGAGGGATAATGATCTGGGGCTGTTTGTCGGGCTAGGCCCCTTAATTTCAGTGAAGGGAAATCTTAACGCTACAGCATACAATGACATTAGACGATTCTGTGCTTCTTTACTTTGTGGCAACAGTTTGGGAAAGGCCCAATGCCGTTTCATCATGACAATTCCCCCGTGCACAAAGCGAGGTCGAGATCGGTGTGGAAGAACTTGACTGGCCTTCTCAGAGCCCTGACCTCAACCCCATCAAACACCTTTTGTAATGAATTGGAACACCGACTGCAAGCCAGGCCTAATCACCCAACATCAGTGCCCGACCTCACGAATGCTCATGGCTGAATGGAAGCAAGTCCCTGCAGCAATGTTCCAACATCTAGTCAAAAGCCTTCTCAGAAGAGTGGAGGCCGTTATAGCAGCACAGGGGAGACCAACTCCATATTAATGCCCATGAGTTTGGAAAGAGATGTTCGTCTAGCAGGTGTCCACATACTTTTGGTCATGTAGTGTATCACTGCTCGAGGCCAACAACTGTACTACTCATCATGAGCCAATAATCTGTGCACACATGCAAGCAAGCAGACAGTAAAATAAGCTGCCACAACCACCACATTATCTTTCATTAGGCTTTATCGTATTTAGGAGATTTCTGTTTGAGGCAGAGAAACTTGAAAACAGGCATATCCTATATTGGGGAGGTGCCAGAATGTCAAAACAGAATCACACATCCCTCTAACATTCATAAAACCAGCCCCAGTCAAATGGCTGACTGCACTTGTAAATTAACCCACTATTTTATGCTAGAAGCTTTCATGTCTGGGAGTGACACACAAACTGCCCTTCAAAACACGCACACACAAACTCCTTTGAAGAGGCTAAAACACTACACACACTACACACACACACATCTGGGCACCATGCCTTTGTTTTTTCACAAAGACCCCTGATGTGAGTAAGTTTCAGAGAAGTTTTCATCAACAGAAAAAAAAAGAGTAAAGGGCTGAAGAAAAAAGAAAGAAAACTAAGTTTGTGAAGTTTTAAAAAAGCATGCAGTAGCTCCCCTGCGTTGAGAGTGAAATGTAGAAGTGTCTTCCTTCCCTCTCACTGTGGAAACAGGGGCTGAACTGCTCACTATGGAGAACCAAAGCCTTTGATACCTCAGACACCTGGTAACTAAGGGGAGCCACACAGCTAGTAAGATCGCAGATGAACCTCCTCACAGAGAAAAATAGTCCTTCCTTGATGCAGGAGCAGAGGGACACTGAAAACAAATCTCTGGACATGGTGCCGTCTGCCTCTCCTGCTGCTGGTCTAGTTTCAGGCACTGCATTTATTGACAGAACAAACCTGAAGGCACAGTGCAATGGGTTTCACTAGGACCTCGCCTGGAGGAAACTGAACCACACAAACACACTCACGCGCACAAAGAAACACTGCCATGCAACAAAGCACTCAACTAAAAGTTTCACATGCATACATCCATAATACATAGAACATAACAAAATGCCCTAAAAACAAGTTGTTCAAATCTGTTTTCCAGATTTATGCATATGCATCAGTAATGGGAGGATGGAGAATAAATGAAACACTATGTAATATAAAACTGATTAAACAACTCTAGTCTGGCTCCTCTCCTCCATTCCTCCGTCAATGGCATTGTGCTTAGCAAAATGTGCATAGACTTGTACATTGGACTCCAAAATCCCAGCCTTGTCTTGATTGTGCCCATTTTAAATCCATTAACTAACCCATTTAAATTCCAAAAGCTGTTGCTCAGATACAGTACGAGTCAAAAGTTTGGACACCAACTCATCTAGGGGTTTTTATTTTTACATTGTAGAATAATAGTGAGGACATCAAAACTATGAAATAACACATATGGAATCAAAAGTGTTAAACAAAACAAAATATAATTTTATATTTGAGATTCTTCAAAGTAGCCACCCTTTGCCCAGTCTTGGCATTCTCTCAACCAGCTTCATGAGGTAGTCACCTGGAATGCATTTCAATTAACAGGTGTTCCTTGTTAAAAGTTAATTTGTGGAATTTCTTTCCTCGGTGTGTTTGAGCCAATTAGTTGTGTTGTGACAAGGTAGGGATGGTACAAAGAAGATCTTTGACCAAATAGGGCTAAATCCAAATTATGGGAAGAAAAGCTCAAATAAGCAAAGATAATCGACAGTCCATTACTTTAAGACATGAAGGTCATTCAATCCGGAAAATTTCAAGAACTTTGAAAGTTTCTCTAAGTGCAGTCGCAAAAACCCATCAAGCACTATGAAACTGGCTCGCATGAGGACCGCCACATGAAAGGAAGACCCAGTTACCCCTGCTACAGAGGATACGTTCATTAAAAGTTACCTGCCTCAGAAATTACAGCCCAAATAAATGCTTCAGAGTTCAAGTAACTGCGTGAATCAGGCCTTCTTGGTCAAATTGCTGCAAAGAAACCACTAAAGGTCACTAATAATAAGAAACACAAACAATGGACATTAGACCGGTGGAAATCTGTCCTTTGAGATTTTTGGTTCTAACCACCATGTCTTTGTGAGACGCAGTCGGTGAACGAATGATCTTCGTATCTGTGGTTCCAACATTGATCACATCTCCTTTTCCATGCTTCGTGTGGGGGTGCTTTGCTGGTCACTGTCAGTGATTTATTTTGAATTCAAGGCACACTTAACCAGCATGGCTACCACAGCATTCTGCAGCGATACGCCATCCCATCTGGTTTGTGCTTAGTGGGACTATCATTTGTTTTTCAACAGGACAATGACCCAACACACCTTCAGGCTGTGTAAGGGCCATTTAACCAAGAAGGAGAGTGATGCAGTGCTGCAGCAGATGACCTGGCCTCCACAATCACCCAACCTCAAACCAATTGAGATGGTTTGGGATGAGTTGGACCGCAGAGTGAAGGGAAGAAAAAAAAAAAAAATCAGCCAACAAGTGCTCAGCATATGTGGGAACTCCTTCAAGACTGTTGGAAAACTATTCTAGGTGAAGCTGGTTGAGAGAATGCCAAGTGTGCAAGGCTGTCATCAAGGCAAAGGATGGCTACTTTGAAAAATATAAAATATATATTTTGATGTGTTTACCACTTTTTTGGTTACTAAATTATTCCATATCCGTTATTTCATAGTTTTGATGTCTTCACTATTATTCACTTCAATGTAAAAAATTGTTTTAAAAAAAGCAACAACCTTGAATTAGGTTTGCCCAAACTTGACTGTATTTCAATGGACCAATGCATTGGGCTTGCTCGCACGCACACAGTAAACACTCACACATGCCATATATGTTTGCGTGTGTAATTGTTCCTACCTGTCGTGATCTCAAAGCAAGAATTTGATTAGGGTTGAAGCGCCACGCTTGGCAGCGTATGAGAAAGATAATGGCTGAGGGCTAATTGCTGGTGATTGTGCTTGCGTGGCTCTCTCGCATGCTAACGTTTCAGAGTCATTATGCAGGAAGCTTTTAGATTGAACCGATATGCTCTACAGAATGCAGCCTACTGCTGCCCCACTCTATGGGCTGCCTGTATTCACAATGGTTAGCCAAATACACTACTTTGAACTGGCAGCACTAGCTTGTCAATGTTTCTTCCATTATTGATCTTGCCCTAAGTGAGTCACATTGACCTGCGCCCTAGCAGAATTAGCCAATCACTGATCCAAAAACTATTATGTTCCGACTACTGCATCAGTGTAGATATAGGCTGATACCACCCCAGCTAGCAATTCTAGGAAAATGGAACGTTTTTTGTAACGTTACCCATTATGGTCCCCTGATGTTTTAGGGTTCAGTTTTCCGTTAGTTACGGGAACATTCTATGCATGTTAACAAACATCTCCCGTGAATCTATTTAGCATGTTTAGGCGTTAGAGTTATTTCCTTAATCCCAAACAGAATTAACCTAGAACGTGGTTACCATGTTCTCAGAATAAACAATATTCATGTTCTACACACGTTTAATGAGACATTGCAAGAACATTCCTGTGTCCAGTTTTGAGGGTTAGGAGAATATTCCAACGTCACACCCAACATTTTTTATTTAACCGTTATTTAACTAGGCAAGTCAGTTAAGAACATATTATTATTTTACAAGGGTGGCCTACAATACACAGAACATGGTTGCCAGAATATAATATATTACATGATCTCGACACGTTTTACGGGACATCGCAAGAACATTCCTGTGTCCAAGAACGTTTAAAACATGGGACCATGACAGAATGTCCTGGTCCCATGTAGGTTATTGGATAATTCACTGCTTGTTCCCTAAAGACGTTTTTAGGACGTCGCCTGATGGTCCCAAAGAAACATCACCCCGTGTTACTGTTGCCAAGCCCATCAAGGACCTGATCCATTTAGAGCTCTGTGTCTGTTGGCAAGGTGAGGAACACACACACACACACACACACAATGCTTTCAATACACAGCATTTTCAACATACATATTTGACACAAATGATCACATTGTGCATGGTCATTTATACAGTCATACTATTCAACATGTTCTTACCTAGGGCTTGAACACACATGCTCTTGGTTCACGGCATTCCGATCATCCCGCTACGCTACGTCTGCTTGCTGTAAACTGTACCGCGTGATAGTAAACCCATGATACAATCAATGTGTACAATCATGCAGTACAGCAAAAGCATTTGTACACATTGACTGGATTGTGGGTTCACTAAGGCATTAGTTAAAGTTAGTTGACTATAACATTATGATGACAAAGATGTAGGCTATAAATGTGAACTGTGTGTGCGAGTGATCAGGGGTGTATTCATTCAGCCGATTCTGTTGCAAAACGTTTCTTAAACAGAAGTAAACAGAACGAAATGGGGAGGGACCTACCTAATTTTGTCCCCCCCCCCCCCTAAGATTGTTTGTCCAATAGAAACTGGTTGGACGAATGACTCGACCCCGGATCAGCCAGATGCAGGCAAGTGTGTGCAATGCTGTACTGAATGTGTCGCCGTCTGTCACCTTAATTACTCCAATATGTCTCTCGACCTGTGCACCTAAGTTATAAACTTTCATTTGTAGGCTAGGTTGCAGCAACGCAATGATGGTTGTAGGGCAAATCAGAGTATCATGTAGAAGCCTAAACTTATTAATGTTACGTTGACCTGGGTGAATGAAATATGAATGACAGACATCCAATAAGCTGTAATAGAAACAAGGCCATGGTCAAAAAAAGAAAAAGAAAATGTCCTCTCTAATCTTAATACGACACTGACCGGCATGGCTGTTGGTCACGTGTTTGTCCGTTATTCCAAAACACTGGACTACAAGTGTGAATCCTTAGACTAGGGTTAACAAGTGCTTGTGTAAACACAGGATTGAATCGTATCACAAGAACAAAATCGTACTACACCGGCTCCAACACAGACACTAGTCGGAGGTGGCAGGGCTTGCAAACTATTACAGACTACAGAAGGGAAGCACAGCCGAGGGCCTACCAGATGAACGAAATAATTTCTATGCTCGCGTCGAGGCAAGTAACACTGAAACATGCATGAGCGCATCAGCTGTTCCGGACGACTGTGTGATCACCCTCTCCGCAGCCGATGTAAGACCTTTAAAAAAGGTCAACATTCACAAGGCCGCAGGGCCAGATGGATTACCAAGGAGTGTACACCGAGCATGCACAGACCATCTGGCAAGCGTCTTCAATTTCTCCCTGTCTGAGTCCGTAATACCAACAGGTTTCAAGCAGACCACCACAGACCCTGTGCCCAAGAAAACTAAGGTGACCTGCCTAAATAACTACCGACCCGTAGCACTCACGCCATGAAATGCTTTGAAAGGCTGGTTATGGCTCACATCTACACCATTATCCCAGAAACCCTAGACCCACTCCAAATTGCATACATTACAAACAGAGCCACAGATGAAGCAATCTATATTGCACTCCACACTGCCCTGTCCCACCTGGACAAAAGGAACACACAGTTGAAGTCGGGAGTTTACTTACACTTAGGTCATTAAAACTCATTAAAACTTGTTTTTCAACCACTTCACAATTTCTTGTTAACAAACTATAGTTTTGGCAAGTCGGTTAGGACATCTACTTTGTGCATGAAACAAGAACATTTTCCAATTGTTTACAGACAGATTATTTCACTGTATCACAATTCCAGTGGGTCAGAAGTTTACATACATTAAGTTGACTGTGCCTTTAAAAAGCTTGGAAAATTCCAGAACATGATGTCATGGCTTTAGAAGCTTCTGGCTAATTGACATCATTTGAGTCAATTGGAGTTTAACCTGTGGATGTATTTCAAGGCCTACCTTCAAACTCAGTGCCTCTTTGCTTGACATCATGGGAAGAATTTTTTTATTTTATTTATTTTTTTAAATCAGAAAAACAATGGGAGACCTCCACAAGTCTGGTTCATCCTTGGGAGCAATTTCCAAATGCCAGAAGGTTCCAGGTTCATCTGTACAAACAATAGTACACAAGTATAAACACCATGGGACCATGCAGCCGTCATACTGCTCAGGAAGGAGACACATTCTGTTCTGTCTCCTAGAAATGACTGTACTTGGTGCGAAAAATGCAAATCAATCCCAGAACAACAGCAAAGAACCTTGTGAAGATGCTGGAGGAAACAGGTATAAAAGTATCTATATCCACAGTAAAGTGAGTCCTATAATCGACATAACCTGAAAGGCCGCTCAGCAAGGGAGAAGCCACTGCTCCAAAAGCACCATAAAAAAAGCCAGCCTATGGTTTCAACTGCACATGGGGACAAAGATCGTACTCTTTAGAGAAATGTCCTCTGGTCAGATAAAACAAAAATAGAACGGTTTGCCCATAGTGAACATCGTTGTTAGGACGAAAAAGGGGGAGGCTTGCAAGCCGAAGAACATCATCCCAACCGTGAAGCATGGGGGCGGCAGCATCATGTTGTGGGGGTGCTTTACTACAGGGACTGGTGCTGGTGGGACTGGTGCACTTCATAAAATAGATGGCATCATTAGGGAGGAAAATTAGGTGGATATATTGAAGCAACATCTCAAGACATCAGTCAGGAAGTTAAAGCTTGGTCGCAAATGGGTCTTCCAAATGGACAATGACCCCAAGCATACTTCCAAAGTTGCGGCAAAATGGCTTAAGGACAACAAAGTCAAGGTATTGGAGTGGCCATCAAAAAGCCCTGACCTCAATCCTATAGAGAATTTGTGGGCAGAAGTGAAAAGGCGTGTGTGAGCAAGGAGGCCTACAAACCTGACTCAGTTACACCAGTTCTGTCAGGAGGAAGGGGCCAAAATTCACCCAACTTATTGTGGGAAGCTTGTGGAAGGCTAACCGAAACGTTTGACCCATGTTAAACAATTTAAAGGCAATGCTACTAAATACTAATTGAGTGTAGTGAAATGAATCACTCTACTATTATTGTGACATTTCACATTCTTGAAATAAAGTGGTGATCCTAACTGACCTAAGACAGGGATTTTTTACTCTGATTAAATGTCAGGAATTGTGAAAAACAGAGTTTAAATGTATTTGGCTAAGGTGTATGTAAACTTCAGACTTCAATTGTATGTGAGAATGCTATTCCTTGACTACAGCTCAGCATTCAAAACCATAGTGCCCTCAAAGCTCATCACTAAGCTAAGGACCCTGGGACTAAATACCTCCCTCTGCAACTAGATCCTGGACTTCCTGATGGCCCACAGGTGGTAAGGGTAGGTAACAACACATCCACCACGCTGCTCGTCAACACTGGGGCCCCTCAGGGGTGCGTGCTCAGTCCACTCCTGTACTCCATGTTCACTCTGACTGCACGGCCAGGCACGACTCCAACACCATCATTAAGTTTTCTGATGACACAACAGTGTTAGGCCTGATCACCGACAACAATGAGACAGTCTACAGGGACCTCTCCCTCAACGTGATCAAGACAAAGGAGAGGATTGTGGACTACAGGAAAAGAGCACGCCCCATTCTCTTCGATGGGGGTGTAGTGGAGCAGGTTGAGAGCGTCAAGAGCGTCCACAACACCAACAAACTGTCATCCCCATCAGGAGACTGAAAAGATTTGGCATGGATCCTCAGATCCTTAAAATGTTTTACAGCTGCACCATCAAGAGCATCCCGACAGGTTGCATTACTGCCTGTTATGGCAATAGCTCAGCCTCCGGCCGCAAGGCACTACAGAGGGTAGGGCGTACTGCCCAGTACATCACTGGGGCCAAGCTTCCTGCCATCCAGAACCTCTATATCAGGCGGTGTCAGAGGAAGGCCTTAAAAGTTCTTTGAAACCATCAGGCTTCTTTAGGAACGTCCTCGGAACAAGCTGGGTATCTAGACAATGACGGAACATCCCATTTTAAAATGTAATTGGACACCGAAATGTTTTTGTAACATTCCCATGAAAAGTGTATAGAACATTAATATCTTATATTCTGAAAACATGTTCGGTGTGCGTTTGGTGTCATGTTGATTAAATATTGTCCTAACCCGTAAAAAAAACAGACACATTAACATGAATATTCTGAGAACATGATAACCACGTTCTGGGTCAATTCAGTTTAACATTAAATGGAACGGTCTCTTGGAAACAGTCCTTGCACATCACCGGAACATTCCTATGAAAACATTAGGTAATGACGTAAGGAACGTTTGTTGTTTGCTGGGACTATAACAGACCCACAAACCTGCTCTACAGACACAGATAACATTGCTTTTACAGGGATAGTGTCAGTACAGGTGTCAAACTACCCACACTGTATCTGCCAAATTACACTGATCAGTACAAGAAGTACTACACTAGAGCTCCAGACAACATCCCTTAGTGCTTCACTACACAAACGGGCTGCAACGACAACCCTGCACTAAAACGTGTCCCCATCATGCAATAATACTAGACCGCTAATGTGACCCTACTGCACCAAGAATAACAAAGCCCCCTCTCTCTCCCTCTTTCCATGGTTGGTCTGTTCAGCACATTTCTTGTGCCACAATCTGCTGGCTCTGCACTTTTTATTTTTTCCAGGAGCTATTTTTATCACGTTGGACATTTGCATCACAAAAGGAGGCAGGGCCTGTAACTTAATGGAGGAGGAGTGGCACAGATCTTTCTAAAAAAACACTTCAAAGCCAGGGTCACCAGGATTTTTGCTATTTTCGTTGTATTAGGAGTTTTGGCACGCATTGAACAACAGGCGGTATGGAGCTCATTGAATGTAGGGTGTGCTGGGGGTGTGTCTGGGGTGAGTAGGGGGCCGGCTATTTTGAAATCTTTGAAGATGAAGCGGTGGCAGCCTGCGATCAGCTGTGAGCTCAGACCAGAGGGTCCTTCCTGCCTTCTGCCTCATATTCATCAGGAGATGAGGAGGAAGTCAGGCAAACTGACAGCACTGACAGACACCCACCTGGACAGAATTACACACACCTGGGGGAAAAGACACTCACCCAGAGAGGGCAGACACATGCGCACACAAACATTTATGTTATGTTAACCCACCTCCAACTCTCAACCCTGTCCTTCAACATGCAGTGTTATTTATTATCACTTATGGTGCAGCTTCAAACACAATTCCTCCAGGATTGGCATGGTGAACGTATAAGTCATTTATACAGCTGGATGCTCCATGATGCATGGCGGGTTAAAACAAGCCTTTCCGTCAAGGGTTCTCAGCATGGGATTTACACCTGCAACTCCGGGTTATACTGTAATCTGTTCACCCAAACCCCTCAGCTATACTAATGATGCATCAACACAGACAGAGCGAGTGAGAAAAATAGGGAGAAATTGTGGCCACTCACACTAATTAATCACAGTGGGACGAGAGAGAGAGAAAGACAGAAAGAGAGAGCAATAAAGATAGAAAAAGAGAACGCGAGAATGAGCGAGCCAGAGGGAGAGAAAGAAAGAGCGAATGAGAGAAAGAAAAAGAGCAAGTGAGATAATGAGAGAGAGAAAAACAGATCGAAAAAGAGAGAAATTGTGGCCACTAACACTAATTAATCACAGTGGGAAATGTCATAGTTGAACGTCATCTTCCCATGACCCCAGGGAGCCAACACGCCGTGGCGTCACGAGAGTGACCCTCACCAGTCTGTCTGACCTCCAAGCAGTGTCTTTATGCAATCCTTAACCTTATCCTCTACATTCCATAACTGTGCTGCTGATCAGAGGACACCCAGAAAGGGAGCAGTGTTTGTGCGCTAGTGTGCGTTTGTGGGGCTGAGGTCACTTACGTGGTGGAGGAATGAGTGGAGGGGCGGAGCTGACATTGTGGGGTGGAGGCGGGAAAGGAGGCGGGGGGATGTTGGGAGGAAAAAAGGGGGGCATCTTAGTGGGAGTAGGCTCAGCATCAGAGGGGGGCTCAGAAAGCACCTGCAATGCATGCACCCACACACACGTACATACAAAAACAAAAGCTCAGACTAGGTAGGTACATTTACTAGCTTAATGCAAGGAGGAAAGATAGGGGGTGTTTCTCACTATGTATACTACCGTGAACATGCAAATTGCAGTACAGGAGGGTCGGAGCATGAGTCTAAATCAAAGTATGTGAAATGGAGCACGGGGGGGGGGGCACTTCTCGGATGATAATTATGCTAGTACATACACTGCATGATCAAAAGTATGTGGACAACTGCTTGTCGAACATCTCATTACAACAAAATCTTGGGCATTCATATGGAGTTGGTCCCCCCTTTGCTCCAATAACAGCCTCCACTCTTCTGGGAAGGCTTTCCACTAGATGTTGGAACATTGCCCCGGGGACTTGCTTCCATTCAGCCACAAGAGCATTAGTGAGGTCGGGCACTGATGTTAGGCGATTATGCCTGGCTCACGGTTCCAATTCATCCCAAAGGTGTTCGATGGGATTGAGGTCAGGGTTCTGTGCAGATCAGTCAAGTTCTTCCACACTGATCTCGACAAACTATTTCTGTATGGTCCTCGCTTTGTGCAAGGGGGCATTGTCTTGCTGAAACAAGAAAAGGGCCTTCCCCAAACTGTTGCCACAAAGTTGGAAGCATAGAATCGTCTAGAATGTCAATGTATGCTGTAGCGTTAAGATTTCCCTTCACTGGAACTCGGTAGTGGACCTCGGTAGTGAGTGTTGCAACCGAGGACAGATTATTTTTTACACGCTACGCACTGAAGCACTCGGCAGTCCTGTTCTGTGAGCTTGTTGATGCTCCTATATGCTTCCACTTCACAATAACAGCACTTTTTAAAACGGGGCAGATCAAGGAGTGAAGAAATTTGACAAACTGAGCTGTTGGGAAGGTGGCTTCCTATGACGGTGCCACATTGAAAGTCAGAGTTCTTCAGTAAGGCCATTCTACTGGCAACATTTGTCTCTGGATATTGCATGGCTGTGTGCTCGATTTTATACGCCTGTCAGCAACGGGTGTGGCTGAAATAGCCGAATACACTAATTTGAAGGGGTGTTCACATACTTTTGGTGATGGTGTGTTTTGAAGCATGCATCGATGCAAGCTTCAGAGAGTATGCACAGGAATATGATCCAACCGTGTAAAAAAACAACGCAACATTTATTGAAAACAATGTCGGCCATTATTTGATCTGACGAGATCTGAAGAGATGTTGCCCATTCAACTAATATGTTGCCCGACTACAATATTTTATCTTGGTACTTTAATAATACATACCGTGTCCATTTGTGGCCAGTTTACCTGCCTACAATACCCACTGTCAAAGCACATAGAAATGTAACATGGCTAACAACTTAGAATTAGTAGCCATCTACCCACAAATAGACAGCTAGCCATATACCTAGCATAACACTTGTTTTTCCGTCGTTTTTACCTGTTAAACTAGCTGGCTAGCTAGATGATTACGATTCCCATACAGCTAGCTCATAAGTATGAAGTAAAACATTTGCTTAGTGTATAAACTTGTTTGGTCTCTATTGCCATTGTCCTGGCTGGAAGAAGGTTCAATGAATGGGGAGGTGCCGGGTGAGGTAATACAGTAGGGGGAAGTGAGAGTGCTTCTCAAATCAATATTTTATGTTTTCTCCACACTTGTCCTCACAAGAAGGTACTCAAGAGAACGCCCTCGGAGAATGGACTTGAGCAGGAGAGTGCGGCGCACGGTAGTATGCATATTGAGAAACACCCAGGATGTATTTTAGAATATCACATTAAAACAGACACACATTACCTGGATGTTATTTCCTTCTATATTGTGACGTCTTCGTCCCTCTACCCGGCTGATGGTACCAGTTTGTCCCCCAATAACATCAATGGTGCCGCTCTGCTTTCTACTGACCAGCGCAGAACACAGAGTAAACATACAGAATACAACTGGTATCTGTGCATGGAGCATGTATAACAAGTAAGCATATTTAGTCATATCTCTTGTTTTTGTCAAGTTATAAAATGCAGATACATTTCAGGATGTGACCTGGGTATGGCCTTTTGCCTTCAAATTTCATAAACTACAAATGTAGAAGACTTATATAATGCCTGTGACCCCATCACCATCCTCCAGGTCCATTAATTCATGACCTTATCTGGGTCATCCTCTCACTGCACTCTGCTAACACTTCCCCAAAACAACCCCCGTCCCCAAACACAGATGGGACACTAACCCCTTTCTGTCACTAGGACTTAATCTAAAGTAAGCATTACAAGAGGGAAGCATTAAAAACTGCATCAAGCAGCAGCCCGATGTGATGCTAAGAGCTACAGGCTCACTAATGCCCCCTCTCTCTGGCCTCTAAAAACACCAGAATATCAGATAAATAGAAAACAAAGCAGCTTAGCCCCGGAAGCTGACACACACATCGCAACTTAAAATGACAGTTTTATGTAACAAGAAAGGTCTACAATAACCCCATTCCACCAACAGCCTCCCTTAGTCTGGACATAGTCATCTAGAGAATGTGGAAAGAATACAATACGTGCTCCTTCAACCAAGCATCAAGTTTCCACTTTCGCCCTTCTGGAGCTGCCAGCGTTCTCACAGCTCAATAGAGTGAGAGAGATGGTCTGTAGTGTAGTGTGGGACCTCGTTTAACACTTTATCCTTTGCACAATGCCGTGTGCATTTGTCATACTCTGACTTCCTGCTTTCCCCCTGGCTGAATAATGCTCAGAATCATATGACCTCCACTGGGGGAACCTTGCTGAGGGAGCAAGGAGGAGGAGGGGGCCTTATATAGAGACAGACCTTTAATTAAGGGGCCCATCTTAGTCACCTTTGTCCCCCTGTCTGTCATCTGGACCAACCTGACATGAGCCATGCTAAAACTCACAATAGACAGGATTGGAGGAAGGAAGTGAGCGAGAGGATAGCTGAGGGGCGAGGGAAAGAGCCAGAGCTAGAATGAGAGAGCGTGTGTGAAAGAGAGGACAGCTAGAGTGAAAGAACGTGTGAAAGAGAGAGAGACAGCTAGAGTGAGAGAGGGCGAGAGAAAGGGAAGGAGAGGAGGGGCGGGTGTGTGTTTGAAAAAGTCCATCACTCCTCCTTGAGGCGTAGAGCACCTGGTCCCTGAGTGGAACCAGAATGAGCCCATGGGGCTGAGAGGAGGAGTATTTAGTAACAGTATGCTAATGCCTGCTACTACGGGCCCAAGCCCGTAAATGATTGGCCGCTGTAATTGAGCAGTCAAATTCCATGGCCTCTGTCTTCACACGGTAAAAGAAGCCCCCCCCCCCTGCAGGGCTCAGCCTGCCCCAAAGCTAAACAACGCTTCACAGGTGGCCGTTAACAGGAACGTGACGGGAGGTGGTGCACATCAGGATTTCATTAGAGAGGGAACAGAGCACTTTAACTAAGCAACGCTCGCAGCACCTCTACCTTTATTTCAAACCACTTAATAGTTAAGTGACTTAGCATACCTTCCATGACTTGTAACATTTCAGGATGTAACATTGTGTTTGGTAAGAACATTACCTCAGACACAGGTACCACTGACCAATACAAACTTGACTCATTGACTGCCAGGTCGCAGTTGTAAATGAGAACTTGTTCTCAACTGGCCTACCTGGTTAAATCAAGGTGAAATAAAAAAATATATATATAAACAAATTGACCACCTTGATGGGGTCCAGGTGACACTGACCAGTGAAGTGTGGCAGTGATCGACCGGGGTACCTACCTGGAGGAGCCTGAATTGTAGTGGTTGCTGGGGGAGGAATAGTCAGACCTAAAGCAGGAAAGGGCCCCATCCCTATCGCCATGGGCTGAACGTCCCTGGTGGACCTAAGAGGAAGAGCAACTCACTCACACAGCCTCAACAATGTCAAAGCCTGAGAATGTTTCTTAAAATGGGAACAATTCTTGCACTTATACTGTGATAATCTGTAATATTATATATACAGTGCCTTCAGAAAGTGTTCACACCCCTTGGCTTTTTCCACATGTTGCTGTGTTACAAAGTGGGATTAAATGGATTGAATTGTATAATTTATTTTATTAATAGAAAATAAACCACTAATATATCTTGATTAGATAAATATTCAACCCTGTCAATAGATGTTAAAATCACCATCGGCAGCGATTACAGCTGTGAGTCTTTCTGGGTAAGTCTAAGAACATAGCACACCTCAATTTTATAATATTTGCGCATTATAAAACAATATATTAAAACTATGTCAAGTTGGTTGTTGATCATTGCTAGACATGGCCTTTTTCAAGTCTTGCCATAGATTTCCAAGACGATTTAAGTCAAAACTAGGCCACTTCGGAACATTCAATGTCGTCTTGATAAGAAATTCCAGTGTATATTTGACCTTGTGTGTAAGGTAATTGTCCTGCTGAAAGGTGAATTTGTCACCCAGTGTCTGCTGGAAAGCAGACTGAACCAAGCAGACTGTTTTCCTCTAAGGTTTTGCCTGTGCTTAGTCTATTTCATATTTTTTTTATCCCCCCAAAAATCTCCCTAGTCCTTGTCGATGACAAGCATACCCATAACATGATGCAGCCACCACCATGCTTGAAAATATGAAGAGTGATACTCAGTGACGTATTGTGTCGGATTTACCCCAAACATAATGCTCTGTATTCAGGACAAAAAGTAACATTTATTTGCCAAATGTTTTGCATTATTTGCTTTGGAATTTCTCTTATTCTTTACAGGCTTCCTTCTTTTCACTCAGTCATTTATGCTAGTATTGTGGAGTAACTACAATGTTGTTGATCCATCCTCAGACTCCTATGAAAGCCATTAAACTCAGTAACTGTTTTAAATTCACCATTGGCCTAAATTGTGAAATCCCTGAGCAGTTTCCTTCCTCTCCTGCAACTGAGTGTATTGATACACCATCCAAAGTGTAATTAATAACGGCACTATGCTCAAAGGGAAAATCAATGTCAGCTTTTTTATTTTATTTGACCCATCTAACAATAGGTGCCCTTCTTTGCGCAGCATTGGAAAACCTCCCTGGTCTTTGTGGTTGAACCTGTACTTGAAATTCACTGCCCGACTGAGGGATCTTACAGATAATTGTATGTGTGGGGTACAGCGATGGGGTAGTCTTTTAAAAAACATGTAGGAGACTATTATTGAACACAACATGAGCTTCCAACTTATTATATGACTTTTTTACTCCTGAACTTATTTTAGTTTGCCATTACAAAAAAGGGTTGAATACTTATTGACTCAAGACATTTCAGCTTTTAATTTTACATTTATTTGTAAACATTTCTAAAAACATAATTCCACTTTGGCATTATGGGGTATCGTGTATAGACTGTGTGTCCATTTTAAATTCCAGCTGTAACACAAAATTTATTTGGAAAAAGCCAAGGGGTGTGAATACTTTCTGAAGGCACTGCATGTTCAAAAGTAATGTCTTACCATGATTTTAGTGGCTGAAGCATGGTTCATGCCCTCATACCCCATGCGTAGTCTCCTCTGTTTCTCACAGTAGGTCTTCCAGGTGTCCTCGTTAAAGCCATAGTTAAAGTAGTCTGAGAGGTCCGAACCTAAACACAAACATAACTGAAAGCTGAACAGACCGCATCACAGACCAGTCATCAGCCAGACCGGAGTTCACACCTGCACAGAACACGCACAAAGACATAACCTCACACCAAACCTCACACCAACCAACACACACCCCCCTTACCAGGCTTTCTCCACGGCTTTTCTTCAAAAGACTCAATGTCGACCTCCAACACAGGGATTCCGTTAACACTGCCCAGTGCATCCAGGTCCACTCCTTTGGCTTTGGGGCCAACTGCACCGGAAACGACAGGACACAGTCAATGATACATTCACTTCACACTCTTACCACTACCATGAATGTGGGTGTGGATGAGTTCCTACGCATGCAGTGACCATAATTCACACTCAAACCGGTGCGCCTGGCACCTGCTACCATAACCCGTTCAAATGGACTTAAACATTTTGTCTTGCCCATTCACCATCTGAAAGGCACACATACACAATCCATGTCTCAATTGTCTCAAAGCTTAAAATCATTCTTTAACCTGTCTCCTTCCTTTCATCTACAGTGATTGAAATGGATTTAACAAGTGACATCAATAAGGGATCATAGCATTCACCTGGTCAGTCTGTTATGGAAAGAGCTGGTGATCCTAAAGTTTTGTACACTCACTTCTAAGGTCAGAAGTCAGGAATAGATGAGGGGTGTTTACCTGACGCATGTGTTCTCCCTGCAGCCTTAATGTTGAGATTAACCGGTGTGGATCCAAAAGCACTACACAATGAAAGGAGGAAAAAAACTAAACAAAACACACAAATCACCACCACAAGAAGGGGACACACACAGAGACATGCTGCGCTTACACAGGCAGCCCAACTCATTGGTTCCACTAATTGTTCTTTTGACCAATCACATGAGATTTTTTCACATCTCTTTTTCAGAGCTGAACTGATTGGTCAAAAAAACTATTATTGAAAGAAAAAATCTGAATTGGGCTGCCTGTGTAAACACTGCCCGTGACTCATGCGGGAGACTGTGCTTTGAAGACCGCTGAAAGTGACATGGGTGGTGAGATAAAATGCTGCCAAAGATGCATACTGTAACATAGAATCATAATCAGGACTCATAAAATGACGTGACAAAGGAGAGGCAACAGCAATAGATGTTAGTTGCGCTGACAGCCAGGTGAAAAAAAGCGTTCCACAAAAGGTTTTTCCACCTAAAATGTACAGGGTCTAATATATTATGCTCTTTTCAACTCAAGTTGGAGCATCAAAACTAATCCAGATTGCAGGACAGTAACACACCGTTGCATTTTAAACCAGTTAAATGTAACTAAAGTAATCAGACATGTAATCTACGTAATCCCCAAAAGTAATGATTTATCATGAGAGGGCCATAAACAATAACTAGTAATGCTGTATACTTAAAGAAAGGTTAAAACCTTTCTGGTAAAAATTGTTAAATTGTTGAGGTGTAGTTACTACTGAGGACACAAGCTGGAGTACAGTACAAATATGATGAAAATATAAAATACTTTACATGATGTATTTCCTATTAAACAAAACTGTACGAATAAGGCTTGAAATGACTTAAAGTTGAAGTCAGAAGTTTATACACACCGTAGCCAAATACATTTAAAAACTCAGTTTCACAATTCCTGACATTTAATCCTAGTAAAAATGCCCCGTCTTAGGTCAGTTAGGATCACCACTTTATTTCAAGAATGTGAAATGTCACAATAATAGTAGAGAGAATAATGTATTTCAGTTTATTTCTTTCATCACATTCCCAGTTGACATACTCTCAATTAGTATTTGGTAGCATTGCCTTTAAATTACTTAAATTGGGTCAGATGTTTCAGGTAGCCTTCCACAAGCTTCCCACAATAAGTTGGGTGAATTTTGGCCCATTCCTCCTGACAGAGCTGGTGTAACAGAGTCAGGTTTGTAGGCCTCCTTGCTCACACACTTTTTCAGTTCTGCCCACAAATTTTCTATAGGATTGAGGTCAGAGCTTTGTGATGGCCACTCCAATACCTTGACTTTGTTGTTCTTAAGCCATTTCACCATAACTTTGGAAGTATTTTTGGGGTTATTGTCCATTTGGAAGATCCATTTGAGACCAAGCTTTAACTTTCTGACTGATGTCTTGAGATGTTGCTTCAATATATCCAGATAATTTTCCTTTCTCATGATGTTGCCACCCCCGTGCTTCACGGTTGGGATGGTGTTCTTCGGCTTGCAAGCCTCCCCCTTTTCCTCGAAACAAAATGATCGTCATTATGACTAAACAGTTATATTTTTGTTTCATCAGACCAGAGGACATTTCTCCAAAAGGTATGATCTTTGTCCCCATGTGCAGTTGCAAACCGTAGTCTGTCTTTTTAATGGCAGTTTTGGAGCAGTGGCTTCTTCCTTGCTGAGCGGCCTTTCAGGTTGTGTCGATATAGGACTCTTTTTATTGTGGATATAGATACTTTTGTACCCGTTTCCACTGCTGTTGTTTTGGGATTGATTTGCACTTTTCACACCAAAGTATGTTCATCTCTAGGAGACAGAACTTGTCTCCTTCCTGAGTGGTGTGACAGCTGTGTGGTCCCATGGTGTTTATACTTTAGTACTATTGTTTGTACAGATGAACGTGTTACCTTCAGACATTTGGAAATTGCTCCCGAAGATGAATCACACTTGTGGAGGTCTACACTTTTTTCTCCCTGAGGTCTTGGCTGATTTCTTTTGATTTCCCCATGATGTCAAGCAAAGAGGAACTGAGTTTGAAAGTAGGCCTTGAAATACATCCACAGGTACATCTCCAATTGACTCAAATGATGTCAATTAGCCTATCAGAAGCTTCTAAAGCCATGACATCATTTTCTGGAATTTTCCAAGCGGTTTAAAGGCACAGTCAACTCAGTGTATGTAAACTTCTGACCCACTGGAATTGTGATAGATTATTTCACTTATAAATCACCGTGTCTGTAAACAATTCTTGGAAAAATGACTTGTGTCATTCACAAAGTAGATGTCCTAACAGACTTGCCAAAACTATAGTTGTTCACAAGAAATGTGTGGAGTGGTTGAAAAATTAGTTTTAATGACTCCAACCTAAGTGTATGTAAAACTTCCGACTTCAACTGTATATGCTTTCTAAATATAGCATAATCAAATTATACAATTACACCTTCCTTAGAACTGTAAAATACATATATGTATGTTTAGTTTTAGAGAACATTTGCATATTTTCTGAAGGACTCTCTTGATCAAAACGTCTGCCCACGTTGCTGTGAACGTCTCACGGAGATCTAGCTTGGCTTCCTGAACTCGTTATGATCTCGCCTTTCATCTCATATTAATCTTGTCCATCTATGACAAACAGAAAGTGATTTTTAATGGCTATAAATCAATCTCTGAATGTGCTACAGTGATGAAACCTCTCTCTCCTGCTGCGATTGAAGGCATGTGCTTTGTCCGTGGCTGTAATATAGGAAATAGCCAGGTGTTGACAGTTGGACAGTTGGAAGAGCGAATTAAACAGTAGGAGGGACATCCCAGCTTCAAGTGGTTTCAGATTTCATATCCTACGTCACACAGGCTCAGAAATCCTATTGTGTCCGAGGGAACCAGGGCTATCGGTCAAAGCAAGCCATTTCGATCTACGGTATCCACAGATCGATTTATAAGTGAAAATGTTGGTGGGAACCGGTACAAGAACCAAGCAGGTCAAAAAAGGGGACCTTACATCTAATAGATTAACACCTTGCTATTGTCTAGATACTCACTTGAAAGGCTGAGACGAGCCTCCGGTCTTTATATCGCCAATGGTTACACACACGTCATCATCATCCTCACTGTCACTGTCACTTTCTTCATCTTCCTGGCCTGTATCCTGACATTAGAGAAACACAAAGACAATATACATTCATAAAAGCATGTTTATATGAATCACACACACAGTTAAAGAGGAATATTCCAAGTAGAAAGTTTGGTTCTGAGGGAATTCCATGATGGATTGCCATTTCAACAGGTGAGTCAGGTTCAGAAGGGTGTTGTTTATCCCAGGTTGACTCCTCCATAACCCTAAGCAGTAGGTACCTGCTTCACTACTCCATTCTCATGGACCTCTTCAGCAGTCGGCTGGGCCTTTGCACTGTGAAAAAAACAACATCACTAGGACCACAACGTCTACTTAAACGGAGACTTTTGTAACATTTGAAGAATAGACAATAAGGGGAAAGTTAAGATATTTTCAAACAGGGATATCACTTGTCTGCAGACTAAATACATGTCCTTGTAAAGGGATACATGTAAAATGACAGCCTATTGCCTGAAGAATCCCTAACGTGACGCAAGTCTCTTTTTGAGCTGCTGGACCATGTTTGATTCTGAAAAGGATCAACTCTCTTCATCATTTCTTTAAGTGAACCAGAGCTTGATAGATGTGATATCATTTAGATAACATGCTCCCCATGGCATGTTGCGTGACACACACACACACGCCACTTGACAGGCCGCACATTTCAGGCGTTGCGCACACAGTGGCGTCAAACACACCCAACCCAGAGACAACGATTATGATATCACTCAGTCATTATTGAGCAGTGAAAAGTGCATTCAATCTGAACACTTCATTAATAAAGCAAAATTGGTCCTAATGGGGCATGAAGCTGCTGCTAGCCCATCTTATTTCAAATCAGTTCACTGCTTACTGTTGTAAATTATCACTCACGATCAAAATGGTTTTGAACACAAGAATCATTAGTGCAAACAGGGGAGATGATGCTGGAGAATGTAATAAAACAGATTTGCAGAACCAGTACAAACTGACTAAGAGTGAATCGTGTGGCTATACGTTGTGAATCTCAAACAGCATAACATAGACACGTGACTAGTATATTCGTGCAGAAAGCTGAACAGGTGTCATTTGTGTAAGTGCCACAAAAAAGTGTGTAAGATGGGTATAAATAAATCATGTGTCCCCAGCATTTGTATTATGCTGCAAGAATATACACACCTAATTTATGTGGGCATAGGTATTTTACAAAAGGAACAATTTAACAGTGTAGTCTGGTGTAGGTCTGGTTTGCAGGAACGCTCAGTACATATTTGAGATCTAGGCAAGTGGTCAGAATAGGACAGACAGCCAGGTGACTGTCTGCTATGTAAAACAGACAGTTTAACAGTGGGTGTTTTACCTGTCACTTACCTATTAGGTGCCTCTTCCTCTGCCTTCTCCTCAATCTCATCTATCACAGAAAAGAAACATCAGCATGTTTGCATCATACACACACACTTCAAAACCTAAACAGACAAAATGACAGTCTCCAAATGTCTACTGTAAATGCCAGAACTCAATAATTCCTTCTGCTTAGCAAGAGAGAGAAAAAAGCATCCCCAACAGCTGTTGCGATGTCAACGTGGTAAGCTGGTGCACGTGTTGTTTCTGGTGTTGTGGTTAGCTTTCTTGCTAACATAACTGTTTAGCTCACGTACTTTCAAGTTTGCCAAACACAGAACAGTGGACAAACTCTTACTATTTATGCGCTAGATAGTGTCATCAAATCTGTTTTGACTAGCATACCTCCATATAACCATTCTTCTTCATCGCCCCCGCTTGCATCAGTTGTTTTGTCCATTTCTGCGGACATGTCTACCCAAACCCAGTCACTTCTGCTGTGAATCACAACTTGACAGATATTCTATCAAATACAACAACTGGCAACGAATTGAAAATCCAGTTATTTCGCCAAACTTGAGGTTTTACAGAACAGGTATTCAAATGTCAAACTGTTACATAAAACGGGGATTTAAAAAATAATAATAACGGAATAGGACGGTGTGTCAGCTTATCGGTATTCGGTAGCATGCGTAAAATAAACCCTAATGGTAAAAAAAAAGTGACAGTTTACTTTACCCACACACGTTTCTATAGGGACCTTTCTATACACGACGTAAACGTACGTCGGAAGAAACAGGACTCTACCATTGGTCAGTATGTCTCTAGATGAGACAATGTATCAATTTCTGAAAGTATATAAAGTTGTACAGTATTTCCTAGGGTCAAACAAGCTTGCTTTGTTTCTGAACTCATGACAAGCATACCTTTATTTTTTGTATGGTTTATTTTTTTCAATTTATTCAAAAAATGTATGTATTTTTGTGTAGTGTGGATAGTATATAGCTATGATGAGGAAACTCAAATTAGTTTGCTTTCAGTTTTGTAAGAAATAGCACAAAAAAAAACAAATATATATATATATATATATTTTTTTTTAATAATGTAGAATAGTCTGGATACATACAATAAGTACACAAATAGACAATGATAACATATGCTAGGGGGTTAGAAGTAGCAAATGCAGCAGATTCGTACATGAAACCGGCGCAGCAGCTGCATGATGACGTATATCTGTCGCGACGTGGAACGCCACATCACTGTTGAGAGACTCACATGTGTTTGTGTTGTTGTTTTGAAATATCTTTTCCTGACAATTTTATAGAAATATTGTATTTTTGGTCGGTATAAAACAAAGTGTTGTCAAAGGTAAAGAAAGCTGTTGTTTTCATGGACGACAAGTGTGCTGAGAGTCTTCATTGGAACGGTGGAGCTACAAGTGTATTTGAGGCTGGGGCTCGTAATTTAAAAGAGTTTTCAAGCTTCGAAGCCGGTGATGAAAACGAACCAAAGGCTGTGTTTGTGGTGAGCACTCTGCTGAAGGGGAGGACAGCTGACATTATCAAATACATTATTGGACTCAGTCACTTTCAGTATTGTGTTGTTTTCACCACTGTAGACCACTCTATACAACTCCTCGCTAACAATGTCACTGCTGAATTAGAGGGGAACCCTGTGTTCGAGCAGTTTGAAGAGAAGCTGAGCGAGTGGATGGGAGACATGAACTACACCGCTGAAGTTATACATGCGCCTGTGGTCTTCGCTCAGGTGTCACCACAGCTTCTTCTCACGCCAATCTTCGTGCACCTGTTCCCGCTGTTGCCACAGGACCTCTAGACCATCAAAATAAAGCGAACAGAGAAGAGGTTTGTCAGTTTGACTGATTTTGACATGCAGTCTCTTACTCCGGAGTTGCAGATTGAAATTAAAACCCTGGCCTTTGCGGTTAATTCCATGTTTGAGTCCACCAGCACCCGGCAGGAGAACTTTGCAGTGGGTCCAATGAGCCGTCTTATCGCTGGGGAACTGGCCAACCATTCTCAAGCAAAAAGCAGCAGAAAGACTGCCACCAATAAAGCATCCATCGTCTTCATCGACAGGACACTGGGTCTAACAGGTGCATGTCACGGTCTTGTACAATGTCTGATGTCCATAAACATGTCAAGCTGCAGCAGAGTCAAACACACATGCACACTTTCCCCACATCTCAATGACATAATCTTGCTGCATCTCCCTTCCCAACAGAAAGGGTATTTTATTGACACTTCCGTAGTCCCTATTCTATTCCACTTACACAGGAGTTTATGTTTACTTGGACTATGTTGTTGGTTTACATTTCTCTGTTTGTCCTTGTCCTCAGGGGCTGCTTGTCACCATGGTGACAGCCTGATGGAGAAGATCTTGACCGTGCTGCAACCTCTGCCAGGACACACCACTGATGTTCAGGTGGACATGCTGGAGCTCATTAACCTGCAGCACATCCCAGACTCCCAACCTACCCTGGCTCCAGGCTGCCTGGCACAGACCCAGTGAGTAAATCTGTGCTGGAACAGTTGTAGGCAAAATATTGCAATACTGTTGAAAAGTCAAATTTCACATGATTCAGTTAGATAGTTCACTTTTTTTTGTATTTAAAGAGGGTTGTTGTTTAATGTGCCTACATTCATTATGGTTAATGTTGGCACAGGGGATATAGAAAAGGCGAACACTAGAGAATGGGTTCTGTATGTTTTCTCACTTAGGTCACCTCTGATCAGTAGTCATTATGCTGCTCTATCTGTTCTTACTTTCTCATCATTTTAAGCTGAATTTTGTTTGATTTGGTGACATTTCTGTCCATTTAATTTCCTTTGTCCAGGGTTGTAGGTTAGTCTGACTGTAATTTTGCTGTGATGTTTATGACCCAAGCTCTAATTTATCATGTCTACTGTATAACAAGGTTTCTAATGTTGAGGTTAATTGCTCTTGGCCCACAAGCATGAAAACAGTGTTGCTTGTTGTGCTGAATCTCTCTTCCCCTCTCTCTTTCTCTCTAATATTGTTCTCTGAGTCTTGGGTCAGTCATTATCTCTCTCTTTCATAATCTCTCCCTCTCCCCCCTTAACCCTACATTTATGGGGGAACACATGACTGACATTAGAGGGATACTTCGGGAGATTGGCAATGAAGCCCTTTATCTACTTCCCTAGTGTCAGATGGACACTTTTTTTATGTCTCTGCACCCAGTGTGAAGGAAGTAAGTTTTACAAGCCAATGCTAACTAGCGTTAGCGCAATAATTAAAAGTCTATGGTATCTACTAGCATGCTAGCAGTTACCATGTACTTCTAGTCATTGCGCTAGCGCTAGTTAGCAATTGCCGTCTGGTATAGAGGTCCTTGAAGGCAGGAAGCTTGGCCCCAGTGATGTACTGGGCCATACGCGCTACCCTCTTTAGTGCCTTGTGGTCAGAGGCCGTGCAGTTGCCATACCAGGCAGTGATGCAACCATTCAGGATGCTCTCGATGGTGCAGCTGTAGAAACTTTTGAGGATCTGAGGACCCATTAAAAATATTGTGTCATGGGGCAGCTTGCAGCTGTGCTTCCCTTTGTAGTCTGTAATAGTTTGCAAGCCCTGCCACATCCGACGAGCTTAGAGGTTGACCAGTTAATCGGAATGGCCGATTAATTTGGGCCGATTTCAAGTTTTCATAACAATCGGAAATCTGTATTTTTGGGTGCCGATTTTTAAAACATTTTTACAAATATTTTTATTTTATTTAACTAGGCAAGTATGTTAAGAACACATTCTTATTTTCAATGACGGCCTAGGAACGGTGGGTTAACTTCCTTGTTCAGGGGCAGAACAACAGATTTTTACCTTGTCGGCTCTGGGATTCAATCTTGCAACCTTACGGTTAACTAGTCCAACGCTGTAACCACCTGCCTCTCATTGCACTCCACGAGGAGCCTGTCTGTTATGCTAATGCAGTAGAAGCCAATGTAAGTTGCTAGCTAGCATTAAACTTATCTTATAAAAAAAACAATCAATCATAATCACTAGTTATAACTACACATGGTTGATGATATTACTAGTTTATCTAGCGTGTCCTACGTTGCATATAATCAATGCAACGCTGGGGGATGATTTAACAAAAGCGCATTTGCGGAAAAAACACAATCGTTGGATGACTGTACCTAACCATAAACACCAATGCCTTTCTTAAAATCAATACACAGAAGTATATATTTTTAAACCTGCATATTTAGCTAAAAGAAATACAGGTTAGCAGGCAATATTAACCAGGTGAAATTGTGTCACTTATCTTGCGTTCATTGCACGCAGAGTCAGGGTATATGCAACAGTTTTGGCAGCCTGGCTCATTGCGAACTAATTTGACAGAAATGTACGTAATTATGACTTAACATTGAAGGTTGTACAATGTAACAAGAATATTTAGACTTAGGGATGCCATCCGTTAGATAAAATACCGAACGGTTCCGTATTTCACTGAAATAATAAACGTTTTGTTTTCGAAATGATAGTTTCCGGATTGGACCATATTAATGACCAAAGGCTCGTATTTCTGTGTGTTATAATTAAGTCTATGATTTGACAGAGCAGTCTGACTGAGCGATGGTAGGCAGCAACAGGCTCGTAAGCATTCATTCAAACAGCACTTTTGTGCGTTTTGCCAGCAGCTCTTCGCAAGCATAGCGCTGTTTATGACTTCAAGCCTATCAGCCTAATTGCTGGTGTAACCGATGTGAAATGGCTAGCTAGTTAGCGGGGCTAATAGCGTTTCAAACGTCACTCGCTCTGGGACTTGGCGTAGTTATTTTTGTTAGTTTAAATGTAAGGGGTTTAAGGGATTTTGTTAAGAGGAGGGCGGTTTTTAGTTATTTGGAGGGTGTGGGGTTTGATTTTTGTTTTTTACAGGAGGTTCACCTGAGGGATGGAGGGGATGTTAGTAGGTTTAAGAGGGAGTGGGACAAGGGGGAGTCGGTTCGGGGTATTGGGGGTGCACTCATCGGGGTAGGGATTTTGTGTGGGCACAGGGAGGTAAAAGTGGAGGATTCTTTTGTGGTAATGCAGGGAGGGTTATAGGGGTGGATGTCACGATAAGGGATTGTAAATTTAGATTAGTGGTGGTGTATGGGTCACAGGTGGTGGCAGACAGGAGGGAGATGGTGGACTGTCTGACGCCCCTGTGTGTCACAAATAGGAAATTAGTGATAGGGGGATTTTAATACAGATTTAGTAAGAGGGGGATAGCAGTGCAGGCGCCATTGCCGGGCTAATGGCTTGCCATGGTCTGGTAGATGGTGGTCTGCACACTACTCCGAAAATGGACAGTCCTACATGGCGCAACTCCAGGGGGTTGAGCGGAGACTTGACTATATTTTTGTACCCAGGTCTTTGGGTAAGTTGTCTGGGCGGCTGTTGCCTGTTTCTCTTCGGATCACGGCGGGGTGCTCCTGCAGGTGGGGTCGCCAGTCTGCCTCTTTGGTAGGGGTACTGGAAGCTAGATCGGGATGTGCTGGAGGAGCAGGCCTTTGTTGACGGGTTTTATGGTTTCTTTTGGAGGCTTGAAGGCCTCCGGTCCATGTGCAAGGGGTGTTAGAGTGGTGGGAATTAGTTAAGGTGAGGATTAGGGCTTTTAAAATAGGGTATTGCAAGAGGAAAAAAAAGGGAGGAGAGGAGGGAGGTGGATCGTATCCAAAGGTTAATTGAACTCGAATACGAAGCAGGCAACCTCGGTGGGTCGTTTGACTGGGAGAGATCCCAACCCTAAAGGCGCAGCTCAGGGAGTTGCAGGAGCGGAAGGCTCGAGCTTTCCTGGAGCGTGCGCATAGTGGCTTTCTAGAACATAATGAGACTTGTTCTGCTATGTTCTTTAAGTTGGTTAGGGCCAGACAGAGTAGGAAGGTAATGCATGGTGTTAGGGAAGAAAATGGTAGTATAGTTAGAGAACAAGAGGATATGGTCAGGGTGACAACTGATCATTTACAAGGTTTATTTAAGGAAAGTGAAATAGATGTAGAGCAGGGAAATGTGTTTTAGAACACTTGTCCAGGCGGTTGCCGGAGGACATTAGAGAACTGATGGAGGCCCAGATCTCACTAGAAGAGGTTGAGAGCGCTCTTAGGAGGATGGGAAAAGGGAAGGTGACTGGGATGACGGCCTGCCGCCCAACAACCTGCCCGCTTGACCCTATCCCCTCCTCTCTTCTCCAGATCATTTCCGGAGACCTTCTCCCTTACCTCACCTCGCTCATCAACTCATCCCTGACCGCTGGCTACGTCCCTTCCGTCTTCAAGAGAGCGAGAGTTGCACCCTTCTGAAAAAACCTACACTCGATCCCTCCGATGTCAACAACTACAGACCAGTATCCCTTCTTTCTTTTCTCTCCAAAACTCTTGAACGTGCCGTCCTTGGCCAGCTCTCCCGCTATCTCTCTCAGAATGACCTTCTTGATCCAAATCAGTCAGGTTTCAAGACTAGTCATTCAACTGAGACTGCTCTTCTCTGTATCACGGAGGCGCTCCGCACTGCTAAAGCTAACTCTCTCTCCTCTGCTCTCATCCTTCTAGACCTATCGGCTGCCTTCGATACTGTGAACCATCAGATCCTCCTCTCCACCCTCTCCGAGTTGGGCATCTCCGGCGCGGCCCACGCTTGGATTGCGTCCTACCTGACAGGTCGCTCCTACCAGGTGGCGTGGCGAGAATCTGTCTCCTCACCACTCGCTCTCACCACTGGTGTCCCCCAGGGCTCTGTTCTAGGCCCTCTCCTATTCTCGCTATACACCAAGTCACTTGGCTCTGTCATAACCTCACATGGTCTCTCCTATCATTGCAATGCAGACGACACACAATTAATCTTCTCCTTTCCCCTTCTGATGACCAGGTGGCGAATCGCATCTCTGCATGTCTGGCAGACATATCAGTGTGGATGACGGATCACCACCTCAAGCTGAACCTCTGCAAGACGGAGCTGCTCTTCCTCCCGGGAAGGACTGCCCGTTCCATGATCTCGCCATCACGGTTGACAACTCCATTGTGTCCTCTTCCCAGAGCGCTAAGAACCTTGGTGTGATCCTGGACAACACCCTGTCGTTCTCAACTAACATCAAGGCGGTGGCCCGTTCCTGTAGGTTCATGCTCTACAACATCCGCAGAGTACGACCCTGCCTCACACAGGAAGCGGCGCAGGTCCTAATCCAGGCACTTGTCATCTCCTGTCTGGATTACTGCAACTCGCTGTTGGCTGGGCTCCCTGCCTGTGCCATTAAACCCCTACAACTCATCCAGAACGCCGCAGCCCGTCTGGTGTTCAACCTTCCCAAGTTCTCTCACGTCACCCCGCTCCTCCGCTCTCTCCACTGGCTTCCAGTTGAAGCTCGCATCCGCTACAAGACCATGGTGCTTGCCTACGGAGCTGTGAGGGGAACGGCACCTCAGTACCTCCAGGCTCTGATTAGGCCCTACACCCAAACAAGGGCACTGTGTTCATCCACCTCTGGCCTGCTCGCCTCCCTACCACTGAGGAAGTACAGTTCCCGCTCAGCCCAGTCAAAACTGTTCGCTGCTCTGGCCCCCAATGGTGGAACAAACTCCCTCACGACGCCAGGACAGCGGAGTCAATCACCACCTTCCGGAGACACCTGAAACCCCACCTCTTTAAGGAATACCTAGGATAGGATAAAGTAATCCTTCTCACCCCCTTAAAAGATTTAGATGCACTATTGTAAAGTGGCTGTTCCACTGGATGTCATAAGGTGAATGCACCAATTTGTAAGTCGCTCTGGATAAGAGCGTCTGCTAAATGACTTAAATGTAAATGTAATGTAAATGTTATTCCCCTTGCTCTGCAAGGGCCGCGGCTTTTGTGGAGCGATGGGTAACGCTGTTTCGAGTGTGACTGTTGTCGATGTGTTCCTGGTTCGAGCCCAGGTAGGGGCGAGGAGAGGGACGGAAGCTATACTGTTACACTGGCAATACTAAAGTGCCTATAAGAACATCCAATAGTCAAAGGTATATGAAATACAAATGGTACAGAGAGAAATAGTCCTATAAATACTACTTTAACTGCAACCTAAAACCTCTTGCCTTGGAATATTGAAGTCTCATGTTAAAAGGAACAACCAACTTTCATATGTTCTCATGTTCTGAGCAAGGAACTCAAATGTTAGCGTTTTTACATGGAACATATTGCACTTTTACTTCTCCACCACTTTGTTTTTGCATTATTTAAACCAAATTGAACATGTTTCATTATTTATTTGATGCTAAATTGTTTTTTTATTGATGTATTATATTAAGTTAAAACAAGTGTTCATTCAGCTCATTGTCTGCGGTCTTAGTGCCAGCATTGGTTTGTGGTGGTAAATAGACAGCTACGAAGAATATAGATGAAAACTCTCTTTGATAGATAGTGTGGTCTACAGTTTATCATGTGATACTCTCTCTAGGCGAGCAAAACCTTGAGACTTCCTTAGATTTCGTGCACCAGCTATTGTTTTCAAATATTCATAGACTACCACCCCTTGTCCTACCAGAGGCCACTGTTCTATCCTGCCGAAAAAGCTTACAACCCGCCAGCTATATGTTATTCATGTCGTCGTTCAGCCACGACTCTGTGAAACATAAGATATTACAGTTTTTAATGTCCCGTTTGTAGAATATACGTGCTTTTTAGTTATTTTATTTTGTTATCCAATGATTGTACATTGGCTAATAGGACCGACAGTAAAGGTAGGTTACCCACTCGCCGTCTAATCCTTACCGTACCCAGACCTACGTCCCCGATATCTCCGCCTCTTTCTCCTGCGAATGACTGGGATGAGGGCCTCTTCGGGTGTCAGAGGGAAATGCTTCGCGTCCACCTTGTTAAAAGAAAAAATATTATTCCAGTACGGGGTGAGTAATCTCTGTCCTGATATCTAAAAGCTATTTTCGGTCATAAGAGACAGTGGCAGAAACATTCTGTACAAAATAAGTTACAAATAACGCGAAAAAACACACAATAGTACAATTGGTTAGGAGACCGTAAAACGGCAGCCATCTCCAGCGCCATCAGGCTGCAAGGTGTTGAACTGGATTGGGCAGCAGACCTTAGGGGGTGTTAGAAGGTATTAGATAGTATCATATCCCTTGCTATCACTTTATCTACATTCAGACTGTCATCAGAGTGCCTCGGAGCCAAATGTCTTATCGCAGAGAGCAGTCGGTGAGGATGGGATCAGCTATCTCTCTCACACACACACACACACACACACACACACACACACACACACACACACACAGAGTGGAGTGGAGTGCAGATAGCAATAATAGGATGATCTTCCAGCCGGGGGCTTTGGTGCCTTTAGGGGGTGAGTGTGTGATGTGGGCCAGCAGGCTCGTTATTGCCTTCCCTATCTCAGAGCAGATGGGCCAGTTGACTCTTATCACAGCTGTTTAGGAGATTGAAGCGCAGCCCAGACACAAAAAAGTAACGCACCTGGAGCTCCTGACCCATTTTACACACTCATAGAACATTTGTACACTATGGAGTGAAGTAAAAATCTGTTGGTCTAAAGTTGGAATGGGCTGCACCTGTTTTGATTAATTGACGGAAGGTTTGGGATCAAGTCTTAATAGTTTGGCTGTGTATACTTGTTCATATGATACGGTACCATATTAATTCTTATGCTTAGTTGGTTATGTGGCCCAGCCAGGCTACACAGTATGATTGGCTGTATTATGAAGTTCCTCCCAGAGTGTGTTTTGTTTGGCTTTATTATGAGCCCGGTTTTAAAAGCTTTAAACAGTAGGTTGGGGCCTAAAATGCTATTTTATTGCTTGATATTTCACTTTCGTAATTCAGGAATTTTTTTTTTACATCACTATGTTTAAGGCTGCTGTGGGTGGTCGTTGATTTTAGCTTCCAAAACGGACCCCACACTTTGCTGTGCAATTAGTATGATGTTTCATGACCTGGTGTGAGTGTACCTTCAACACCAGCCTGGGCTCTAACTGTGTTTTTCCTGCTCATACCAAAGGGAGCCCAGATTCTCTCTACAGTCTGCAAGTTTAGGCACACCTTCCTACCATTGAGTTGCAGCCACTTTTGCCCTCAGAACAGTCTCAATTCGTCAGGGCATGGAGTCTAAGTCAGTTAAGAACAAATTCTCATTTACAATGACGGCCTACCCCGGTCAAACCAGGACGACACTCGGCCAATTGTGCGCCGCCCTATGGGACTCCCTTACACAGCCGGATGTGATGCAGCCTCTACAAGGTGTCAAAAGCGTTCCACAGGGATGCTGGCCCATGTTGACTTCAATGATTTCCACAGTTGTGTCAAGTTGGCTGGATGTCCTTTGGGTGGTGGACCATTCTTGATACACACAGCAAATTGTTTGTTTTGCTCATTCACCTTCACACTGTGTATGTCTGAAGGGTTAAACATTCTGTCTCCTCCCCTTCATCTACACTGATTTGAAGTGGATTTAACAAGGGACATCAATAAGGGATCATAGCTTTCACCTGGTCAGTCTGTCATGGAAAGAGCATGTGTTCCTAATGTTTTCTACACTCCGTGTATGTGTGCCTACACATGTATGCATTTAGGTTTGCTAGGTATTAAAGTTCCTTTGTTTGTTGATGAGAGTAGGCTGAATGTGGTGATTTTGAGAGGGTATTTCCACGTAACTTCTGCAAGCCATGATGCCCACCATCACAGATTGTTCAGAAGTTTCTGTAGTTAGAAACAGATAAGATTAGCATTCCTGCAACATTTAAAAAAAAAAAAACATTTTATTTGAGCGCTGAAAAATTAAGCTAAGTTTATTGCATCCAAATTGGCCCTTTTAAATGTTTAGGATTTGTATAATATTCAATATAGTACCATGAAACAAACTTCTTCCTATTATGTGCTTACATCATTTTTTAAGTTGAAATGCAATCTCCCCCTTATTTGATCTGTTGCAAATGTGTCCTTTGTTTTTGACCTTTGTTTTTGACCTACATGACGAATCCAATACATATTCAAATGCCACCCACGGAACACCCACAGCCACGCCAATCCCACCCCAACAACCAGTACACAGTATCAGTTCTCTATTTGTATCTGTATGTATTATGGATCCCCATTAGCTGCTGCCATTAGCTTCTTCCTGGGGTCCAGCAAAATGGAGGCAGTTATATACTATTAAAAACATTACATTTCACACCACATTAACTATGTGCCCTTAGGCCACTACTCTACTACCACATCTACAACACAACATCCATGTGTACATGTGTGTATAGGGTGTAGGTTATCGTGTGTATGTGTCTGTCTGTACCTGTGTGTGTGTCTCTCCACAGTCCCTGCCTGTTGTTCTGTATTTTTTTTAAATCCGATTTTAATGCTTGCATGAATTTACTTGATGTGGATTAGAGTTCCATGTAATGGCTCTATGTAGTAATCTGCCCCTCCCATCGTCTGTTCTGGACTTTGGAACTGTGAAGAGACCTCTGGTGGCATGTCCTGTGGGGCATGTATGTGTGTTTGACCTGTGCGCTAGTAGTTTAAACAGACAGCTCGGTTTATTCAACATGTCAATACTTCTCACAAATACAAGTAGTGATGAAGTCAATCCCTCCTCTACTTTGAGCCAGGAGAGGTTGACATGCATATTATTAATATTAGCTCTCTGTGTACATTTAAGGGCCAGCCGTGCTGCCCTGTTCTGGGCCTATTGTAATTTTCCCAAGTCCCTCTTTGTGGCACCTGCCCACAAGACAGTAGTCCAGGTGCGACAAAACTAGTGTCTGTAGGAACTGCCTTGTTGTTAAGAAGGCAGAGCAACACTTTATTATGGACAACCCTCCTCCAATTTTTAACTACTGTTGCATCAATATGTTTTGACCATGACAGTTTACAATCCAGTGTTACTCCAAGCAGTTTAGTGCCCTCAATTTACTCAATTTCCACATTATTCATTTCAAGATTTAGTTGAGATTTAGTGAATTATTTGTTCCAAATACAATTCTTTTAGTTTTCTAAATATTTAGAACTAACTTCTTTCTTGCCACCCATTCTGAAACTGACTGCAGCGCTTTGTTATGTCTTGCAGTGATTTCACTTGCTGCGGTAGTTGACCTGTGTAGTGTTGAGCCATCGGCATACAATAGATGCCAATAGACACACAGACTTTACTCAAACAGTGGCAGGTCATTAGTAAAGATTGAAAAAAGTAAGGGTCCTAGACACCTACCCTGGGGAATGCCTGACTACCAGGACTATGTTGGAGAGGCTTCCATTAAAGGGCGCAGCGGCAGGTAGACTAGTGGTTAGAGCGTTGGACAAGTAACCGAAAGGTTGCTTGATCGAAAAAATCTGTTGTTATGCCCCTGAACAAGGCAGTTAAACCCACTGTTCCTAGGCCGTCATTGAAAATAAGAATTTGTTCTTAACTGACTTGCCCAGTTAAATAAAGGTAAAAAAATAAGAAAGAAATAACACCCTCTGTGTTCTGTTAGGCAGGTAAATGTCGATCCACAATATAGAAGGGGATGTGAAGCCCTAACACATACGTTTTTTCAGCAGCAGATTATGATCGATAATGTCAAAAGTTGCACTGAAGTCGAACCATTTTATATTTTATTATCAATTTCTCTTAGCCAATCATTAGTCATTTGTGTAAGTGCCCTATATGTTTAATGGCCTTCCCTATTAGCATACTGAAAAGCTGTTCTTAATTTGTTTGCTGTGAAATAGCATTGTATATGGTCAAACACACTTTTTCCCTAAAATTGACTAAGGGTTTATTAACAGGCTTATTGGTCGGCTGTTTGAGCCAGTAAAGGGTGCTTTGATGTTCTCGGGTAGCGGAATGACTTGTGCTTCCCTCCAGGCCTGAGGGAACACAATTCCTGTAGGCTTAGTTTGAAGAGATGGCAAATGGGAGTGGCAATATCTTCCACTATCATCCTCCGTCATTTTCCATCCATGTTGTCCGACCCAGGTGCCTTGCCATTGTTGATACACAACAATACTTCTTTCACCTCTTCCACACTTACTTTATGGAATTCAAAATTACAATGCTTGTCTATCATAATTTGGTCATGGAGGTAGACAGTGGGTTCAGAATTTGTGGGTGGCATGTCATTAAAGTAGTTGGCAATATCAGTGGTGTTTTGGGATGAATGAGCAATCTGATTCAAAGAACAATTAAGCCAAATTTGCCCTTTTCCCCAAAATGTTATTTAAGGTGCTCCAAAGCTTTTAACTATCATTCTTTATATCATTTATCTTTGTTTCATAGTACAGTATCTTCTTCTTTTTGTTAAGTTTAGTCCCAATATCTCTATTTGCATTACATTTGCCAATCGGATGTGCAGCCAGACTTATTTGCCATTCATATTCCCTTATCCCTCTCAACCATACAATTTTTAAATTCCTCATCAATCCACAGGGATTGAACAGTTTACAGTAATTTAATGGCTGCATGCTTATTAGCAACTGGAATAAGCAATTTCATAAATGTGTCAAGTGCAGCGTCTGATTGCTCCTGGTTACATACCACATACCAGCAAATATTGTTTACATCTTCAACATACAATTTGTTTGGTAGTGATTCCTACTGTATGACCTCTTATACACAATATTAGGCCCTGCCGATGATGATGGCTGGTGAAATGGTTGAGGAGATCCTGCATTTTCTTGCCTCAAGTGGTTTAGGAGGTCCCTCGAGGACCGATGGGAGGTGGAGCCTGATGGACTCGAGCCAGGGCCCGGAATCGCATACATCATCATGGCCCTATCAGGGGCGAGCACTGAAGATGCAGGTACCTCCGAATCCGATCACGAAGCGCAAGGCCCCAGTGAAGAAGTCTGTGTCCAGTCCAGGCTTACCACAGCAAGCGAGGCCCCTATTGCCAAAGGCTGCTGCTTTCAACTTCCACGGCGACTGACGATGCCTTCATGGCTGGTTGGTAGGGTCAAGAATAGGAACATCCACTAAGTCATCCATCCGTAAATTCTATACTTGTTTGCTAAGAGTAGCCACTTTGCCCCTGTAGTCCTCTGCAAGCCAACAGTTGCTACATTGAAAGTCCAGAATAGAGCAAAATAAACACAGATCCTGCAGCGTTGAAAACGTCCGTTAGCTACCTCCATTTGAAACTACAGGCTAGCTAGGCTAGCTGGGCTTCCCTGTCTCTCTTCTTGTCAGGGATTTACTAGTGGGCTATGAGCTCCAGTGAGTTCGTAAATACAGCCCAAACAAGAAACACACACCGGAGTCACACATCAGTACGGAAAACAGAGAAAGCGGAGGACTTGCTCACTGTATGGATCCTGGCTGCACATACACTATACATGCGGGAGTTTACCAACTTGCAAGTTGGTGCTGTAGAAACAAGCAGTAAATTGCAGGGCAGTGAGCCAAAACACTTACCCCAATGAGCAGCGTGAACGAGCAGTGTGAACGAGCAGCGCAGTGTGATACCTCCAGGCAGTACTACAATTGGGAGAGTCTGACATGAAATCTCAACCCTAACCCTAGCCTGAGTTCTATGTCTGACAAGTAGTATGGAGCTTCAGTATTGGAGTAATGCTTCTTCATCCTTGGAGTATCGCTTCTTCATCCTATGTAATCTATTCCCTGTAAATCTGGTGATTGTCGTCCCCATCCCATTCAGAGAAATTAGCCATTAAAGTCTCTTGCATTTTCACAATCAATTAGTGTGGAAGTACCAGGTTTTGCACACTAGATGCCGCTGTTCCTGCTATTGTTAACCTTTTATCCATTTTGCTGGTCTTTTGTGTTTATTAAATGGATCACAACATTTTCTTACTTACTTTGGGTAGAAAACCAAAAGCTTTTAAGCATGATGAAAATAAATGGTGTGATCATCCTCACAAGTCAAGCCAGTCCTTCATGAAAGCAATTAACTTTGTCCTTCTCTAAGCAACCGAATGCTTCAACCCAAATCTTTGAATAGTCCAACAAATGACAGCTCGCTGAGAGGTCTATCATTATCGTACAATTCTCACATGAAGATTTTTCCTACAAGCCCAAAACTCTTTCTTGTGCTTTTTAAGGTGGAATGACCCGAGAGTGTGTGATGATGACAGTGTGTGAGATTTGTGCGTGTGCAACTGTGCGTGCATTCGTGTGAGAGGTGAGGTACCCTCCAGGCCACCCTGTGTAATGTGCTGTGCTTGGCTGGTATTCACGTTGATGCTCTTTGATCCTCTATGGGACATATGAACTCTCTTGGCCCAGGGAGCTATATTTCCCCCGACTGTCTCAGACTGAAACCATCAACCACTAACTTGGTAACCTGGACCCTGGTCCTGTGGTGGGCAGACAGGCGGGTAGAGGGAGAGGTCTGTGCGGGTGGCCAAGATGTTCTGGTTCTGGTCCAAGTGCTGCCGAGCCTTGAGACAAGCCTCAGAAAAAAAGCACCCAACCGCACCCTGCCGTGAGAAAACACAATGAGTCTGCCACCTCCTCATCTCTAGACCAGCAGACCAGACTCTGCCTGCCAACAGGAAAGAGGGAAAACACACCTATTTCTGTACGGGCTGGGAACGAAGAGAGTGAAAAGAAAGAAAACACACAATTATTTCTGTGGCAGCTGCATGTGAAAGACATGGGAAGAGAGTAAGGAAGAACAGGGATAGGAAAGTGTGTGGAGAGGAAGAACAAAGAATAATGAAAGGAGAGACATGGCTATGGCCTGTATAGCTTACCCCACTGTGAGTTAAAAGGCTACACCCATCATCTGGCCACACCCATCATCTGGGTTTCCTATAGTGACATCTTTGCTACTTCTGAGCCTGTCAAAACTATATTGTTCAGCTCCATCACACACACCCGGCAAGGCTTATTTTCCTACGGGTGTGTTATTATTCTTGCAAGTGTTGTGGATTTATTTGAGCAGCAAGCTATATGAGGAGGAGAAGCCGAAGCAATGTTGACCACTGGATTGTAGTGAGAAAGAGTCTCTGGAGGGGGTCTTCCTGCTGTCCCTACAGGCCTGATTTTTAACCCTGCTCCACATATGATCCCCTAAAACTCATAGAGCTGGGTCAGGGCCAGCTATAGGGAGCTCACTAATCCAGTTTGGGGCTGGCTAATAGTTAGCATGCAACATAACACGACTACAGAGGAGACTCTCATAGGTATGTTGAAATCGATGATTGGCGTGTATCTCCTACCACGTGTGCTGGAGGGCCCAGACATCTTTTTTTATTTAACCTTTATTTAACTAGGCATGTCAGTTAAGAACAAATTCTTATTTGCAATGACGGCCTAACCCGGACAACACTGGTCCAATTGTGCTCCACCCTATTGGACTCCAAATCTTACCTGCGCTTCATTTCCTATCTTAAGAATGAGAGACGAGGAGTATCTCCTTCTCCCAGTGATATAGAGCTGACAGAGGCCAGTCCTGTAACAAGTGGCCAGTGTAGTGGTCAGAAATAGAACAGAGTTGGAGCAGAGCAGAGCAGAAGGAGGTGGAGGGTTGGTTCTCTCATATGTCACAGGAAGAGGAAGTGCCCCCTCAGAAAACAGCACTATCATGTCCTGAATCTGATAAGACATTTGGAGGGAAACACCTGTCCCAGCTTGTATCGTGATACAGCTGTGAGCTCTCCATCCATTTATTCAATGTCTTCCTCCTCACTTTTTCTCCTCTGCTACCACTGTTGTGTAGAAGACGATTAGGACATCCCATTGTGAGGCCTTGAGTCTCTTGTCATTCTTCCAGTAGATTCCTCTAACCAGAACAGAGTTATTTATCAGCTGCTCGGACTGTTCTGTTTTGTTCCCAGCCCTTCTAAGCCAACAATTTCTTTTGAAGACTGAAATCATAAGACCGGTTATAAAAGACGTATCTCTGAAATAATACAAAATATTGTCGTCAATTATTTGAGTTTATAGAGGCTCCTAAAAAAATATTTTTGAGTGATAAAACACTGATTGGTAGATGATTCTCCATCTGCGCTGTGATTTGTTAGATTAAATCTCAGGGCTGATTTGTTATGAAAGTATATTTCAAAAGACTACTCTTTTCATCACCCTCTAGATGTCTCCTCCCTCTCCTTCCTCCCTGGTGCTAGCCCTTCAAAGAGCCCCTGCTGCCAGCCAGCGTTTGAAGTGGAGTAAGCTAACATGACACATGAGGAGGGAGGGACGGAAGAGATAAGCAGATTCACTCTACTTGGATTCCTCTTATTGACGTCTCCATCTTCCTCCCTTTTAATATCCATTTGAACCGTTCCTCTTCTGCTCTGCCCCCTCTCTCTTTCCCCTCTGGTTCTGTTATGAATCCAGTTTGTGGTCTCTCCTGCCAGGACAGAGACACCAGACCAGAGAGGCCTGATGTCCTGTGGTATTCTGGGTGTGTTGACAGGAAATACACAGCGTTCTTCTCTCTGTGTAACACTTCCCCAGTAACGCACACTGGGCACAGAAAGACACACTCCACTCGCTGCGGAATGGTCAAGGTCTGTGGCTGGCTCTTCGCGAGCAAATTAGTTTGTTAGCTTGTTGCTCATCTTTTGGCTGCTAACTGCATCCTCTGGCTGTGTGACTGACAACAGTATCTAATACAACTTCCAATAGCAAAGGCTGTCAATGATTAGATTTGCCAAATGCTAACCTGATAACTTCTGCATCCGCTGCTCTGCTTCTCTTTTGAGGCATGTCCTGATTGTATTTCATTCTGTATTTGATGTACTTGGCTAACTGGGGGTGCAGAGCTGTTGCCTGACTTTTTGAGTAGTCTCTCTGGTCAAGTGAATCATTTATCCTCTACTCACTACAGACTTTTAGAAGGAGATCCTGTCCTGCTAAGAGGCTGTGCCTTCCTGTCAATGGTTTTATTGCTAGGTTTCTGTTTTGTGTTCGTATGTGTGCTGGGTGGGTGGAGCCAGAATCTGGTTTTGGGGTCCATTCCATTTGATAGAGACTTTGATTAGGACTAAAGTTATTCTACAAACAGGCCGTGGAAACTGTTTGAAATCGACCTAATTTCTGAAATACAACCCATATTTATGTTGATTTATTTTCCCTTTTGTACTTTAACCATTTGCACATCGTTACAGCACTGTATATATACATAATATGACATTTGTAATGTCTTTATTCTTTTGGAACTTCTGTGAGTGTAATGTTTACTGTTCATTTTTATTGTTTATTTCACTTTTGTACATTATCTACTTCACTTGCTTTGGCAATGTTAACATATGTTTCCCATTCCAATAAAGCCCCTTGAATTGAATAGTAAATAGGTGTGTGTGTGTGTGTGTGTGTGTGTGTGTGTGTGTGTGTGTGTGTGTGTGTGTGTGTGTGTGTGTGCGCGTTGCGTGCATTGTTTGTGTGTGGATACGTTAACTCATGCCTATCTCTTAATGGCATAACATTCATTACACATCTGGTGGAATTTAGTTTGGAGACACACACACACATGTAGACACACCCACACATTGTTTATCCAGTCAGACTGACTGGGCAAGTCAGCAGGGGTACACAGTCCACAGGAGGGGCAAGAGTGCCCCCTTAAGGTTTAGAATAGCCACTTCTAGCAGAGAGCCACACTGGAGTTCACACACACACACACACACACACACACACACACACACACACACACACACACACACACACACACACACACACACACACACACACACACACACACACGCAGAAGGTCAGACACACGCACTCCATGGCCCCCAGCACCCTGTCCATAGTAGAGCAGTTACTCAACAAGACTGGCTGGTTATGGAGCCTTGTCTCACACCCTGCCAGTAAAAACCTCACCCCCGCCCCCGTCTGACCAAACGGCCTGGGGAAAACACCAGGGGAGAGGGGCAGAGAGGGGGGAGGGGGGGCAAATTACAACCATACCTCCTCAACCCCCCCTCTTTCTACCCCTTTATAAGAACTCTTGTCTTCCTGGAACCAACAAGGAAATACAGGCTTATGTTCTCTCTCACTCACTCACTCACTCACTCACTCACTCACTCACTCTCTTTACCTCTCTCTCTAACTCTCTCTAACTCTCTCTAACTCTCTCTCTCTCTAACTCTCTCTAACTCTCTCTACCTCTCTCTCTTAACTCTCTCTACCTCTCTCTCTTAACTCTCTCTACCTCTCTCTCTTAACTCTCTCTACCTCTCTCTCTTAACTCTCTCTCTCTTAACTCTATCTAACTCTCTCTCTCTCTCACTCCCTCTATCTCACACACACACACTTACACAAACGGTACACATTAGGACCCACACACAAGCATGCATACACACATATGGCCAGGTCACAGCCCTGGCATTTTAATCACGCTAACTATGTGTCCGCTTACGACACGCTTAATCATTACAGCCCCTCCGCCTCAGCACACAGCTAAGCCCACGATGTGTGTCTTCCTGAGGAAAATACTCCATAAATGACACCAATTTCTCGGTCATGCTTTTCAGAAAGTTTGTTGAACGTTTTTAGAATTCTTCCCACCCACATTCATCATCATAGTGACAGTGAAGTAAACCGAACGTTTATCTGGCTGTGGGACTTCTAATATTCCATTATCGCTGTTCTCTTTGTGGAGGAGCAGGGTCTCTGGTTCAGTCGAGCTCTGTTCTCTTGTCTTTGTGTCTCATTTTCTGTGTGAAGATGGCATGCGGCCCAATGTGAGCCCCTCTTTCTCCCCATCCAGCCCCAGTCCAGGCCCAGGCTCACTCTGGAACCGATTCCATCTGATATTAAACACATGGCAGCAGTTAGACGGAGAGAGAGAGAGAGATCGAGAGAGGAAAAGGAGTGAGAAAAAAAGAGACGAAAAAGAAAAACAGAGTAGATTTTAACATTTGGGATCCGTGTCAGCAAACCTCCCCCCCCCTTCTTTGGTTCTTTCTTTCTCTCTTCCTCTTCTCCTTCCTCCTTCTATCAGCATATAAAGGATCTAACCTTTCTAACATAGTTGTTTCCTGTCTTTAGTCCTGAGTTAGTCCCCGAACTCTTCCCTCTCTTGGTGTTCACATGCTCATCAGAAGTATGCACACGCCCGGCTGAAGGTCACAGACACACTGGGGACAAACCCAACAGAACAGTGCCGAGGCTCTGCCATGGCGTTTGGTGGCCTTTTTACAGAACCAAACACTGGCACGTCTCTGAAAGACGGCGAGAGGGAGAGATGGAGAGATGAAATATGACGTTGGTTCCGTTGCAGAGCACCCTGTATAAGACACAGTGGCATGATAGTGAGATGTGTTCGCAACAACCTTTAGGGGTTTTCCGGGGAAACGCGTGAAGCTCACGTTACTGCTTTTATGGCAGATGATATCAGTTCTTCTTCTTGACCTGGTGGAAATAGAGGGAAAGGTTATGGGGGAGCTACAGATAGCCCCTCGGTCCAGGTTGTGGTTTTGAGAGGTTCTGGGGATGTTGGGAAAGACTGCTCCGGGGAATGTTGACACATCGGCAGCGTTTAGGGATGTTGGGAAAGTTTCTGATGTTCCCGCTAATTTGTGTTTTTTCCTGCGAGTGGTGCAACAGGGGAGTGAACGCCCCCTTAGTACCCAGCATCCAGTGGAGGCTGCTGAGGGGAGGACGGCTCATAATAATGGCTGGAATGGAGTCAATGGAATGGTATCAATGGCTGGAATGGTTTCCATGTGGTTGATACCACTCCATTCCAGCCATTTTTATGAGCCTTCCTCCCCTCAGCAGCCTCCACTGCCAGGATCCCCAACCTACAGGACAAGCACTCGGTCATATTCATGGTATGCGTGCGTGCGTGTGTGTGTGTGTACATAAGAGAGTGAGAGATCTTTCAAATCAAATTGTATTTGTCACATGCTTCTTAAACAACCGGTGTAGACTAACAGTGAAATGCTTACTTAAGGGTCACTTTTCTAAAATGCAGAGTTAAAGATACACAATTAAATAGTGTCAGGAGGAATAATTACACAGTGAATAGCAATAACAAGTAAAACTAACTTGGCTCTATGCAGGGAGTACCAGTACAGAGTCAATGTTCTGTGTGTGTGTGTGTGTGTGTAGAGTCCAGTGCAAAAAAGGGTAAATGCAGGTAGTACATATGTCTGCGTGTGTCTGTTTACCGGTATTTGTGTTAACCTCTGTGTGGCAATAGACATGTTGAGAGTATTTTTCCAGTAGAAGCTGGGTGACCTTACTGATGTGTGTCTGCCCTCTACCTCTTAGGTTGTCCTCAGCCTGATTGCTATGGGAAACGATGCTGACCAGTAAGCAGAAGGAGGCTGTGATGGAGGTTCGTAGACAGCTGGTGGAGGCCGCCAGCAAGGAGAACCTGCCAATCAAGATGAGTCTGGGTAAGGAAGGGCTTGGACACATCGACCATTATACACGGACATACAATGACCACACTCACCACACTCACTATATCTAAATACATGTATATTCTCTTACTTTCTCTCCCAAATCAAAATGCCACAGAATGCACAGACACTGTCTGATCTATGGCTGAATAATTAATAACAGAGGGGAAATGATTGCTGTGAGTAAACACATAATTATGTTATTATAATATATAGTCAAACTCAGAATTTGGAAGGCATGGCATTGAGGGGAAAATGACTATGTTGATAGAGAGAATGAGTGATAGAGAGAGGGGAGGTGGAGAGTGCAGTGTCCTGCTGTTTCAACAAAGAGACACAGCGCCACCTACAGAGAGCTGTGGTCACTGCGTCTGTGTTTATTTGCCCATGTGGCCACAGAGGGAATCTGAACCACATGTTGGCTTTCTGACACACACACACACACACACATACAGCTCTTGAATACCTTTGTTGTTTGTTAACCCTTTAACAGGCAGCTCAACCGGGAAGTTGAGCTAATTTTGACAACCGATTTTCAGTCAAATTGAATATATGAATTTTGTTTGGAATATTTCATCATCTCAACCAATGCAATTTAATAAAATTATTAAGTGGTTTTCATTATCTGACTCCCATATTTTTGTAAATACACATTCAACAATTACCAAAACCGAACATCATTTACCACACTTTTTCTATACTAATATTCCAATGGAAAATGTGTTTACTCTAATTGAGCAACTTAACTGTCTGGTTGAGATGTTTGCAATGTATTATTTATCAAAGTGTAATTAATGCAAACCAAAATTCTTCATTAATGGCCTATACTGAGGCTAAAACATATTTGGCAGATTTTTTTTCTTGTTGTGCCAGTTAAAGGGGTCTGAAGCGGACGGTAAACATACTACATGTACTACTAGATGTACTCATAACATACACATACTGTACACTCAAACTCCAATTTGATTCATTTACACTACTGTTCAAAGTTTGGGGTCACTTAGAAATGTCCTTGTTTTCCATGAGAACATACACGAAATGAGTTGCAAAATGAATAGAAAATATAGTCAAGACGTTGACAAGGTTATAAATAAGGATTTTTAATTGAAATAATAACTTTGCTATCATCCAAAAAATCCTACATTTGTGGCAATTACAGCCTTGCAGACCTTTGGCATTCTAGTTGTCAATTTGTTGAGGTAATCTGAAGAGATTATACCACATGCTTAGTGAAGCACCTTCCACAAATTGGATAGGCTTGATGGGCACTTCTTACGTACCATACGGTCAAGTTGCTCCCACAACAGCTCAATACAGTTGAGATCTGGTGACTGTGCTGGCCACTCCATTATAGACATAATACCAGCTGACTGCTTCTTCCCTAAATAGTTCTTGCATAGTTTGGAGCTGTGCTTTGGGTCATTGTCCTGTTGTAGGAGGAAATTGGCTCCAATTAAGCGCCGTCCATAGGGTATGGCATGGCGTTGCAAAATGGAGTGATAGCCTTCCTTCTTCAAGATCCCTTTTACCCTGTAAAAATCTCCCACTTTACCACCACCAAAGCACCCTCAGACCATCACATTGTCTCTACCATGCTTGACAGATGGCGTCAAGCACCCCTCCCAACATCTTTTCATTTTTTCTGCGTCTCACGAATGTTGTTCTTTGTGATCCGAACACCTCAAACTTAGATTTGTCTGTCCATAACAATTTTTTCCAATCTTCCTCTGTCCAGTGCCTGTGTTCTTTTGCCCATCTTAATCTTTTATTTTTATTGGCCAGTCTGAGATATGGCTTTTTCTTTGCAACTCGGAGTCGGAGCATCCCGGAGTTGCCTCCTTTACTGTTGACGATGAGACTGGTGTTTTGAGGATACTATTTAATGAAACTGCCAGTTGAGGACTTGTGAGGCATCTGTTTCTCAAACTAGACACACTAATGTACTGGTCCTCTTGCTCAGTTGTGCACCGGGGCCTCCCACTCTATTTTGGTTCGAGCCAGTTTGCGCTGTTCTGTGGAGGGAGTAGTACACAGCGTTGTACGAGATCTTCAGTTTCTTGGCAATTCTCGCATGGAATAGCCTTCATTTCTCAGAAGCAACAATAGACTGACACGTTTCAGGAGAAAGTTATTTGATTCCGGCCATTATGAGCCTGTAATCGAACCCACAAATGCTGATGCTCCAGATACTCAACTAGTCTAAAGAAGGCCAGTTTTACTTATTTTTTTAATCAGAACCACAGTTCACAGTATTTGCAAAAGGGTTTTCTAATGATCAATTAGCCTTTTAAATTTATAAACTTGGATTAGCTAACACAACGTGCCTTTGGAACACAGGATTGATGGTTGCTGATATTGGGCCTTTGTACGTCTATGTAGATATTCCATAAAAAAACTGCCGTTTCCAGCTACAATATTCATTTACAATATTAACAATGTCTACACTGTATTTCGGATCAATTTGATGTCATTTTAATGGACAAAAAATATGTGCTTTTCTTTCAAAAACATGGACATTTCTAAGTGACCCCAAACTTTTGAACGGTAGTGTAGGAGGTGCATACATGAATTATATGTAGTATGCTATGTACACACACACACACACACATACACACACACACACACACACACACACACACACACACACACACACACACACACACACACACTGGGCTGATACAGAATGTATATTGGCATGTGGCAGGTCTGTTTGCAGCAGTAATAGAGGGGCTCTGTGGTCCTGCTGCTGCTGTAATCACAGAGGTAAGCAGGCTCACTTAACAAGCAGGTTGGAATATATTACAGGGGGTCCCACACACACACATGCAGTATGCTGCCGCCATGGTGCTTTCATTTTACACATCTGTGTCTGAGAGCAGCATCGTCGTATCCTTCTAATTCTGGGTGGCTTGCTCTCTTATGGGTTTATTTATAAAAACACCTCAGAGGGAGAGGGTAGTAAAGAGGGAGAAAGAGAGATTTATACGAGCGGGAGAGTGGGAAATAGAGAGAGAGGGAGATAGGGAGAGAGGGGAGATATGTTGGTATAGCAGTAAGCTGTTGCTCCCCTCTGACAGCCTGTTGACTTAGCCTGTGTCCAGGCAAGAGGGAAGTGCCAAAGCCTTGACAAACTGGATCTTTATACCTCCCTGGCAGAGGACCAAACCTCCACTCCCCTCCTACCCCTCACAGTGTCCGTCCTGCCCCCACACTGTTCCCATCATGCCCACCAGCACTGTGGGACGCCACATTATAGCCCTGGGCTAATGCCTGTGTGGTCACATGACAAGGGAGAAAACAGAGCTGTAAGTTAGGCAGATTTCACACTGACTGCTCATTCACACATACTGTAGTAGTATCCATCCAGGCGCTCGCCAGGGCTGTAGCAACATATGAGGACCGAGCTCCGGAACCACCTGAGGTGAATGAAGCAACAGCAACCAATGTGATAATGGCTGGGGTCATTTTTGCTTGTTTCTGCTGTTCTCCTAATGCAGTGTCTTCAGAAAGTATTCACACACCTTTTTTGACATTTTGTTTTGTTACAGCCTGAATTAAACGTTTAAAAAAAAATGTTGTCACTGCCCGAACACAAAACCCCATAATGTCAAAGGGGAATTCTGTTTTTCTAAATGTTTACAAATGAATAAAAAATGTAACGCTGAAATTTCTTCAGTCAATAAGTATTCAGCCCCTTTTATTATGGCAAGCCTAAATAACTTCAGGAGTAAAAATGTGCTTAACAAGTCACATTAATAAGTTTCATGGACTCATAAGTGTACTTACTGTACCCCACATAAACAATTATCTGTAAGGTCCCTCAGTCCTGCAGTAAATTTCAACCACAATGACCAGGGATGTTTTCCAATGCCTCGCATAGAAGGGCACCTATTGGTAGATGCGTTTAAAAAAAAACTGACCTTGAATATCCCTTACAGCATGGTGAAGTTATTATTTACACTTTGGATGGCGTATCAATTACAGCCAGTCACTACAAAGATACAGGTGTCCTTCCTAACTCAAGTTGCTGGAAAGGAAGGAAACCAATTAGGGATTTCACCATGGTGACTTTAAAATAGTTAGAGTTTAATGGCTGTGATAGGAGAACTGAGGATGGATCAACAACATTGTAGTTACTCCCAAATACATACATGTTTTTTCTTCTCATTTTGTCTGTCATAGTTGAAGTGTACCTATGATGAAAATTACAGGGCTCTCTCATCTTTTTAAGTGGGAGAACTTGCACAATTGGTGGCTGACTAAATACGTTTTGCCCCACTCAAATCAAATCAAATGTATTTATATAGCCCTTCATACATCAGCTGATATCTCAAAATGCTGTACAGAAACCCAGCCTAAAATCCCAAACAGCAATGCAGGTGTAGAAGCACGGTGGCTAGGAAAAACTCCCTAGAAAGGCCAAAACCTAGGAAGAAACCTAGACAGGAACCAGGCTATGTGGGGTGGCCAGTCCTCTTCTGGCTGTGCCGGGTGGAGATTATAACAGAACATGGCCAAGATGTTCAAATGTTCATAAATGACCAGCATGGTCGAATAATAAGGCAGAACAGTTGAAACTGGAGCAGCAGCACGGCCAGGTGGACTGGGGACAGCAAGGAGTCATCATGTCAGGTAGTCCTGGGGCATGGTCCGAGGGCTCAGGTCCTCCAAGAGAGAGAAAGAAAGTGAGGAGAGAATTAGAGAACGCACACTTAGATTCACACAGGACACCGAATAGGACAGGAGAAGTACTCCAGATATAACAAACTGACCCCAGCCCCCCGACACAAACTACTGCAGCATAAATACTGGAGGCTGAGACAGGAGGGGTCAGGGGACACTGTGGCCCCATCCGAGGACACCCCCGAACAGGGCCAAACAGGAAGGATATAACCCCACCCACTTTGCCAAAGCACAGCCCCCACACCACTAGAGGTATATCTTCAACCACCAACTTACCATCCTGAGACAAGGCTGAGTATAGCCCACAAAGATCTCCACCATGGCACAACCCAAGGGGGGGCGCCAACCCAGACAGGATGACCACATCAGTGAATCAACCTACTCAGGTGACGCACCCCTTCCAGGGACGGCATGCGAGAGCCCCAGTAAGGTAGTGACTCAGCCCCTGTAATAGGGTTAGAGGCAGAGAATCCCAGTGGAAAGAGGAGAACCGGCCAGGCAGAGAGAGCAAGGGCGGTCCGTTGCTCCAGAGCCTTTCCGTTCACCTTCCCACTCCTGGGACAGACTACACTCAATCATATGACCCACTGAAGAGATGAGTCTTCAGTAAAGACTTAAAGGTTGAGACCGAGTTTGCGTCTCTGACATGGGTAGGCAGACCGTTCCGTAAAAATGGAGCTCTATAGGAGAAAGCCCTGCCTCCAACTGTTTGCTTAGAAATTCTAGGGACAATTAGGAGGCCTGCGTCTTGTGACCGTAGCATACATGTAGGTATGTACGGCAGGACCAAATCAGAGAGATAGGTAGGAGCAAGCCCATGTAATGCTTTGTAGGTTAGCAGTAAAACCTTGAAATCAGCCCTTGCTTTGACATGAAGCACTGGAGTAATATGATAAAAAAATTTGGTTCTAGTCAGTATTCTAGCAGCCGTATTTAGCACTAACTGAAGTTTATTTAGTGCTTTATCCGGGTAGCCGGAAAGTAGAGCATTGCAGTTCTAACTTAGAAGTGACAAAAGCATGGATTAATTTTGCTGCATCATTTTTGGACAGAAAGATTCTGATTTTTGCAATGTTACGTAGATGGAAAAAATCTGTCCTTGAAATGGTCTTGATATGTTCTTCAAAAGAGAGATCAGGGTCCAGAGTAACGCCGAGGTCATTCACAGTTTTATTTGAGACGACTGTACAACCATTAAGATGAATTGTCAGATTCAACAGAAGATCTCTTTGTTTCTTGGGATCTAGAACAAGCATCTCTGTTTTGTCCGAGTTTAAATGTCGAAAGTTTGCAGCCATCCACTTCCTTATGTCTGAAACACATGCTTCTAGCAAGGGCAATTTTGGGGCTTCACCATGTTTCATTGAAATGTACAGCTGTGTGTCATCCGCATAGCAGTGAAAGTTAACATTATGTTTTCGAATAACATCCCCAAGAGGTAAAATATATAGTGAAAACAATAGTGGTCCTAAAACGGAACCTTGAGGAACACCGAAATTTACAGTTGATTTGTCAGAGGACAAACCATTCACAGAGACAAACTGATATCTTTCCGACAGATAAGATCTAAACCAGACCAGAACTTGTCCGTGTAGACCAATTTGGGTTTCCAATCTCTCCAAAAGAATATGGTGATCGATGGTATCAAAAGCAGCACTAAGGTCTAGGAGCACGAGGACAGATGCAGAGCCTCGGTCCGATGCCATTAAAATGTCATTTACCACCTTCACAAGTGCCATCTCAGTGCTATGATGGGGTCTAAAACCAGACTGAAGCATTTCGTATACATTGTTTGTCTTCAGGAAGGCAGTGAGTTGCTGCGCAACAGCCTTTTTCTAAAATTTTTGAGAGGAATGGAAGATTCGATATAGGCCGATAGTTTTTTATATTTTCTCGGTCAAGGTTTGGCTTTTTCAAGAGAGGCTTTATTACTGCCACTTTTAGTGAGTTTGGTACACATCCGGTGGATAGAGAGCCGTTTATTATGTTCAACATAGGAGGACCAAGCACAGGAAGCAGCTCTTTCAGTAGTTTAGTTGGAATAGGGTCCAGTATGCAGCTTGAAGGTTTAGAGGCCATGATTATTTTCATCATTGTGTCAAGAGATATAGTACTAAAACATTTGAGCGTCTCTCTTGATCCTAGGTCCTGGCAGAGTTGTGCAGACTCAGGACAACTGAGCTTTGAAGGAATACGCAGATTTAAAGAGGAGTCCGTAATTTGCTTTCTAATAATCATAAACTTTTCCTCAAAGAAGTTCATGAATTTATCACTGCTAAAGTGAAAGTCATCCTCTCTTGGGGAATGCTGCTTTTTAGTTAGCTTTGCGACAGTATCAAAAAGGAATTTAGGATTGTTCTTATTTTCCTCAATTAAGTTAGAAAAATAGGATGATCGAGCAGCAGTAAGGGCTCTTCGGTACTGCTCGGTACTGCACGGTACTGTCTTTCCAAGCTAGTCGGAAGACTTCCAGTTTGGTGTGGCGCCATTTCCGTTCCAATTTTCTGGAAGCTTGCTTCAGAGCTCGGGTATTTTCTGTGTACCAGGGAGCTAGTTTCTTATGAGAAATGTTTTTAGTTTTTAGGGGTGCAACTGCATTTAGTGTATTGCGCAAGGTTAAATTGATTTCCTCAGTTAGGTGGTTAACTGATTTTTGTCCTCTGGTGTCCTTGGGTAGACAGAGGGAATCTGGAAGGACATCAAGGAATCTTTGTGTTGTCTATGAATTTATTGCACGACTTTTGATGTTCCTTGGTTGGGGTCTGAGCAGATTATTTGTTGCAATTGCAAACGTAATAAAATGGTGGTCCGATAGTCCATGATTTTGAGGAAAAACATTAAGATCCACAACATTTATTCCATGGGACAAAACTAGGTCCAGCGTATGACTGTGACAGTGAGTGGGTCCAGAGACATGTTGGACAAAACCCACTGAGTCGATGATGGCTCCGAAAGCCTTTTGGAGTGGGTCTGTGGACTTTTCCATGTGAATATTAAAGTCACCAAAGATTAGAATATTATCTGCTATGACTACAAGGTCCGATAGGAATTCAGGGAACTCAGTGAGGAACGTTGTATATGGCCCAGGAGGCCTGTAAACAGTAGCTATAAAAAGTGATTGAGTAGGCTGCATAGATTTCATGACTAGAAGCTCAAAAGACGAAAACGCCATTTTTTTTTTGTAAATTGAAATTTGCTATCGTAAATGTTAGCAACATCTCCGCCTTTGCGGGATGCACGGGGGATATGGTCACTAGTGTAGCCAGGAGGTGAGGCCTCATTTAACACAGTAAATTCATCAGGGTTAAGCCATGTTTCAGTCAGGCCAATCACATCAAGATTATGATCAGTGATTAGTTAATTGACTATAATTGCCTTTGAAGTAAGGGTTCTAACATTAAGTAGCCCTATTTTGAGATGTGAGGTATCATGATCTCTTTCAATAATGACAGGAATGGAGGTGGTCTTTATCCTAGTGAGATTGCTAAGGCGAACACTGCCATGTTTAGTTTTGCCCAACCTAGGTCGAGGCACAGACACGGTCTCAATGGTGATAGCTGAGCTGACTACACTGACTGTGCTAGTGGCAGACTCCACTAAGCTGGCAGGCTGGCTAACAGCCTGCTGCCTGGCCTGCACCCTATTTCATTGTGGAGCTAGAGGAGTTAGAGCCCTGTCTATGTTGGTAGATAAGATGAGAGCACCCCTCCAGCTAGGATGGAGTCCGTCACTCCTCAGCAGGAGTGTATATGTATGTATATCTCTCTCCCTCTATATGTGTGTGTGTGTGTGTGTGTGTGTGTGTGTGTGTGTGTGTGTGTGTGTGTGTGTGTGTGTGTGTGTGTGTGTGTGTGTGTGTGTGTGTGTGTGTGTGTGTGTGTGTGTGTGTGTGTGTGTGTGTGAACTCCAGTGTGGCTCTCTGCTATGTATGTACATACATACATACATACATACATACATACATACATACATACATACATACATACATACATACATTCATAAAAAATTATTGTTGCTCTACATAAAGATGGCCTGGGCTATAAGAAGATTGCCAAGACCCTGAAACTGAGCTGCAGCACAGTGGCCAAGACCATACAGCGGTTTAACTGGACAGGTTCCACTCAGAACAACCTTAATGCAAATTAATGACTTAAAAATCATACAATATGATTTTCTGGATTTTTTGTTTCATAAAAATTACATGCTTTGTAAGTAGGAAACACTGCCAATTTTGCAGGTTATCAAATACTTATTCTCCCCACTGTATATATATGTATGAATACTTTTTGAAGGCACTGTAGCATTTGAGAGTTTTTAAATAGTATAGAAATGCAGTATTACTGATGGGCATGATGGGTACCTGCTCAGGGGCCACGACCTCGAGGGGGTCCCCATTTGATTTTGTTAGTAACTATCACTCAGATATCATATTAATAAAAATTGGCATGGCATAAGTCGTGTGTTCATGTGTCAGTCTGAGGGTGTTCAGTGTTGTTTTTTGGGTGTTTTAACCCTGAGTTATTTTGACAGCGTGTGTGTGTGGGTTGCAGTAGAAGAGAAAAGTGTTGACAGGACCTGTGCTGGCTCTGTAGCATATGGCCTAATTCCCCCAGTGTATTGTGGAATTTTTCACTTTGCAGAAATAGTTGACTATGGCAGATACTCGATTGTACACTTTTACACACACTCACACATTTGCAGCCAAACCAATGCATCAATCCACTATTTCCTGCTTCCCCAGCCAACAGGATCAGAACCATGTCAGAAGAATCACAACACACACTGTTACATTAGTAGCAGGAGAAAAAGGACTAGGCTACACATATATTCTGAACATAAGACACACACACACACACACACACACACACAGGTGTGGCGATGTGACTGAGTGGAGTGTGTTGTGTGTGCTGTACTCTACTGTACAGTCTGGGAGCAGGCCCAGTGATATGTCCATAAATAAAAGCCCCTGCTCCTTCCTCTGCTCCAGGCAGCACCGTGAGTTACGAGCCTGGACTGTGAGTGAGGCAAACCACTGGAAAGCTTCATGTTCAAACAGCCAGAACTTCTAAGCCCCTGAGTCACCCACACACTCCACCAAAAATGCAAGTCATCCTTCTGGTTCAGTTTCAGGGTTAATAATGTTTGGCCCTTGGCCTTGTAGCATTGTTCAGGGGTTGACTCATGGTTGATCCTCAAACTCATTGTGTGCCTCTCTCATTTGCTATTTTTTTCACTGGCTTGTACTTCCTCTCACACTGTGTCTCCACCCCCGGGTTAGATTATGGTTGTCCCTCAGTATCTTGCGCTCCCAGGCCTATTCTAGGGCTAAATTATGTTTGGCCCTGGCTGTGGTTCTCCTCCCCGCTTCTGGGCTGAGTTATGGTTGGCACATCAGGCTAAATGATGTTTGAGTATACTGCCAGGCTTTTTTTACTGCCACGGTTCGGTGCTGTTCACAATATGGCTTTTCACTGTCTGGATATTCCTGGACCTGGGTCCATTCCTCCATTCTGTTTTAATGTTGGAAAGGTAACCTGATTCGCTTTTGTACACATATCTTCCATTCTGCCCGTTGGTGCCACACAGAGAGCACAGCACGTAGGTTGATTTAGGAAGGTGAGGAGACCACATTACCCAGCAGGCTGAGTTTCAACCGTCTTTAGTGCTGTCAACTTTACTCAGCACCAGACTAGGATGCTTTCTGGGAATAGGAGTCCTTTGTTAGGTTAATGCTGCCATTCTAACCGGTCTTGCCGAAAACTGAACACATTTTATCATCCGTTCCAGCATTACTACCTCAGTCCTGAGACCCAAGCAAAAATGACCTTTTCATTTGTCTGACATTCATTTATCTGCATGTCCAGCCCCTATATTTAGCCTCACAGTGGAGTGTGAGGCCATTTTCTTTTTAAGACAACCAGGGCTACAAGTAGAACACAAAACAATTTGATATAAACAGTTGCATGCATGCGTTTTATTGACAATCATCCATTTTTTAAAAATTTTATTTCACCTTTATTTAACGAGGTAGGCAAGTTGAGAACAAGTTCTCATTTACAACTGCCAAAGTCGAGGATAAAAAATGTAAGGTCCCACAAAGCAAAAACCTGATAGAACTGAACTCGTAGTAAGTTCACAAATTGTTTGATGAATATCCAACTAGCCAGTGACAACTGTGTAGAGTTTGGAGATTGTGACAGCAGCTGTGTGAGTTAATTAGAGTCAATCAATCAATCACATTTATTTATCAAGCCAGCATCAGCAGATGTCACAAAGTGCTATACAGAAACCCAGCCTAAAATCACAAACAGCCAACAATGCAGATGTAGCAGCACAGTAGCTTGGAAAAACTCCCTAGAAAGGCAGGAGCCTAGGAAGAAACCTAGAGAGGAACATGGCTCTCAGGGGTGGCCAGTCCTCTTCTGGCTGTGCCGGGTGGAGATTATAACAGTACATGGCCATTAAGGCCCGATTTATATTTCAAGATGTTCAAACGTTCATAGTTGACCAGCAGGATTGTAAGAGGGTGCAACAGGTCAGTACCTCAGGAGTAAATGTCAGTTGCCATTTCATAGCTGAGCATTCAGAGGTCGAGACAGCAGGTGCGGTAGAGAGAGAGGGAGAGTCAAAAGCAGCAGGTACCGCGACAAGGTAGCACGCCCAGTGAACAGGTCAGGGTTCCATAGCCACAGGCAGAACAGTTGAAACTGAAGCAGCAGGACGACCAGGTGGACTGGGGACAGCAAGGAGTCATCGGGCCAGGTAGTCATGGTCCTAGGGCTCAGGTCCTCCGGGAGGGGAGGGCGAGAGAGAGAATTAGAGGGAGCATACTTAAATTCACACAGGACAACAGATAAGACAGGAGAATTATACCAGGTATAACAGACTGACCCAAGCCCCCCGGCACATAGACTATTGAAGCATAGATACTGGAGACTGAGACAGGGGTGGGTCGGGGGACACTGTGGCCCGGTCCGACTATACCCCCGGACAGTCCAACCAGGATATAACCCCACTCACTTTGCCAAAGCACCGCCCCCACACCACTAATGGGAAATCAACAGACCAGCAACTTACTACCCTGAGACAAGGCTAATTATAGCCCCCGATGATCTTCTCCATCGTACGAGCCCAGGGGGCGCAAAACCATTACAGTATTATAGTTACTACTGTATGTCCTGGGATTTCCTATGATATTATATGTAGAAGAACCCCTTACAACTCTTGTGTAGCTTGTGGGCATCATATAGCAAAACATTACATGTTTGTGAGAGTCTCAGCTTTTCATGGATGGCTTTTAATAATGTGTAGCTCAAACTCTTCAGACATTTTTGTAAAAAAAAAAAGAAAAAAGACCTGGTCCGGGCCCCTTCGGGATCCGCCCTTGTCGCACAAACACCACTCTAGCTCAGCCCCTGTTAATCACACAGACTAAGGGTTGGTATCTACGGATTTAGGAGAAGCACCCAGAAGTAGGTAGCTCAGACACACTATGTTCAAAATGGGTTAGATGTTACATCTTATGGTGGAACTCATTGGTGTAATATCAACAAAGTCAAGTCGTTACATCTGTACTTGACATGACTCCATTCATTTATATTTTACATTCTGGAAAGTTGTCTCATTTTTCATCCCTCCTGTCTGTTTCTCCTCCAGTCATGTTTTTGGCCGCACTAAAGAAAACATTGGCCATGTAGTCCAACAGGAAATACTCCCTCATCTGTTCATGGCTCTGAATTTCAACATGAAGAATTGGGCTTTATGAGGAGTTCATGTGTACCCCTCTCCTCTCGCCGCTAGCCCTGGGGTCGCCCTGTGTCTCTGTGGATCCTCCGTGGAGGAGAGGAGGGTCTTGGTGGGAGCACTAACCCTGCTTCACTCTGCCAGCTCTGAAAATAATCAGAGACAACCTCTGATTCACATGTGTTAGTCACACTCTGAGACAGCCTTACAGGACCTTATCAGTTGTGCACGCACTCACATTCTCATAGACACACATTCCATCACACACTATGGTGTACATAAACATAGACTCTCACACTTTAACAACACCACTTCAAGTTACAGATGCACACTTGCACAAAGTATGCAGCATACCCAATACATGATTATGGCTGAGGTTCTCACAGCACATCTCCTCCAAGCTTCTCTCATCTACCTGTGGAGTCTGGATCTCTGTTTCCATACAGTGTTGTTCCCATCAGGATATTAGGAAAAGTGGTTGCCTGTCAGTGGGTGGGTGGGTCTGTTAAGTGACCATTAGTTCAGCTAACTTTACCTTAACAGGCTGCCAACCCAGGCAGACAAGTATGAGTATTCTAGTGTGTATGCACTGAACCATGGCATACCATGTGATCGTTTGTTTGATCAATTGGTTAATTTAAGGACTATGAATATATACAGTGGTTCCTCCTTTTAAAAGTTGGAGCGTACTGCGGCGCAGCTTGCATGGGGCCGCAGAATTCTATGGCACGTGCCAACCACTGCAACCATTAATGCTAGTTAGGGCTAGTTTGACCACCAGAGGGCATCTTTGAGAAGCATTTGATAGCCTTCAATAATGGCTGTACTAGAGAATGCGGACATGCGGGAGACCGGGGTTCAATTCCCCGAAGGAGACGAAGGACTAGGCTATCCTTGTAAATAAGAATTTGTTCTTAACTGATTCCGTATGTGTTATTTCATAGTTGTGATGTCTTCACTATTATTCTACAATGTAGAAAATAGTCTAAATAAAGGAAAAACCCTGCAATGTGTGGGTGTGTCCAAACATTTGACTGGTACTTGCTTATTTAATTTGATTAATAGTATGGCGTTTCTATTCCAAGAAAAAGAAAAAAAACCTCTGGATTTCCATTAGGATGGAATGGAAAATATGGCGCTGCACAACGTGACGGTCGGGAGTACAGTACTGGGCTATTTACAGGCAGGGCATGTGGGAGGCCGGGGTTCAATTCCCAACGGGGGGGAAGGAGTTGGCTGTCCTTGTACATTTTTTTCTTTATTTTATTTCACCTTTATTTAACTAGGTAAGCTAGTTGAGAACAAGTTCTCAATAACAACTGTGACCTGGCCAAGATAAAGCAAAGCAGTGTGACAGAAACAACAATATAGAGTTACACATGGAATAAACAAGCATACAGTCAATAACACAATAGAAAAAAAGAAAGTATATTGACAGTGTGTGCAAATGGCATGAGGAGGTAGCCAATAAATAGGCCATAGTAGCAAAGTAATTACAATTTAGCAGATTAATACTGGGATACTCCTTGCTGTCCCCAGTCCACCTGGCCATGCTGCTGCTCCAGTTTCAACTGTTCTGCCTTACTATTATTTGACCATGCTGGTCATTTATGAACATTTGAACATCTTGGCCATGTTCTGTTATAATCTCCACCCGGCACAGCCAGAAGAGGACTGGCCACCCCACATATGCTCTCTCTAATTCTCTCTTTCTTTCTCTCTCTCAGAGGACCTGAGCCCAAGGACCGTGCCCCAGGACGACCTGACATGATGACTCCTTGCTGTCCCCAGTCCACCTGACTGTGCTGCTGCTCCAGTTTCAACTGTTCTGCCTTGTTATTATTCGACCACGCTGGTCATTTATGAACATTTGAACATCTTGGCCATGTTCTGTTATAATCTCCACCCGGCACAGCCAGAAGAGGACTGGCCACCCCACATAGCCTGGTTCCTGTCTAGGTTTCTTCCTAGGTTTTGGCCTTTCTAGAGAGTTTTTCCTAGCCACCGTGCTTCTACACCTGCATTGCTTGCTGTTTGGGGTTTTAGGCTGGGTTTCTGTACAGCACTTTGAGATATCAACTGATGTACGAAGGGCTATATAAATAAAATTTGATTGATTGATTGATTAATATGCTTAACAATCTGGGCGTCATACAATCTAAGCTAGATGCCCTCAATCTCACACAAATTATTAAGGAACCTACCATGTACAAACCTAAATCCGTAACCATGGACACACTCTTAGATATCATCCTGACCAACTTGCCCTCTAAATACACCTCTGCTGTCTTCAACCAGGATCTCCGCGATCACTGCCTCATTGCCTGCGTGCGTGATGGGTCCGGGGTCAAATGACTACCCCCTCATCACTGTCAAACGCTCCCTAAAACACTTCAGCGAGCTGGCTCAGGTATCCTGGAAGGATATTGACCTCATCCCGTCAGTAGAAGATGCCTGGTAGGCCTCCCGGGTGGTGCAGTGGTCTAGGGCTGTGCCACCAGAGACTCTGGGTTCGCGCCCAGGCTCTGTCGCAGCCGGCTGCGACCGGGAGGTCCATGGGGCGACGCACAATTGGCCTAGTGTCGTCCGGGTTAGGGAGGTTAGGCAGGGTTTGGCCGGTATGGATATCCTTGTCTCATCGCGCAGACACTACTAACAATTGGATACCACGAATTGGGGAGAAAATCTAAAATGAAAAAGGATGCCTGGTTGCTCTTTAAAAGTGTTTTTCTTGTCATGCCCATGCAACAAATGTAGAACTAAGAACAGATATAGCTTGGTTCACCCCAGACTTGACTGCCCTTGCCCAGCACAAAAACATCCTGTGGCGTTCTGCATTAGCATCGAATAGCCCCCTATGATTTACAACTTTTCAGGGAAGTCAGGAACCAAAATACTCAGTCTGTTAGGAAAGCAAAGGATAGCTTTTTCAAACAGAAATTTGCGTCCTGTAGCACTAATTCCAAAATGTTTTGGGACACTGAAAAGTCCATGAAAGTCCATAAGACCACCTCCTCCCAGCAAGCACTGTCACCACCGATAAATCTATGATAATCGATAATTTCAATAAGCATTTTTCTACGGCGGGCCATGCTTTCCACCTGGCTACACCTACCCCGGCCAACAGCTCAGCACCCCCTGCAGCAACTTGCCCAAGCCCCCTGCTTCTCCTTCACCCAAATCCAGACAGCTGATGTTCTGAAAGAGCTGCAAAATCTGCATCCCTACAAATCAGCTGGGCTAGACAATCTGGACCCTCTCTTTCTAAAATGATCCACCCGAAATTGTTGTAACCCCTATTACTCTCCTGTTCAACCTCTCTTTTCTATTGTCTGAGATCCCCAAAGATTGGAAAGCTGCTGCGGTCATCCCCCTCTTCCTTCAAAGGAGGAGAAACTCTAGACCCAAACTGTATAGACCAATATCCATCCTGCCCTGCCTTGCTAAAATCTTCGAAAGCCAAGTTAACAAACAGATCACCGACCATTTTGAATCCCACCATACCTTCTCCACTGTTCAATCTGGTTTCCGAGCTGGTCATGGGTGCACCTCAGCCACACTCAAGGTCCTAAACGATATCATAACCGCCATCGATAAAAGACAATGCTGTGCAGCATCGGCTTTTCGACTCTGTCAATCACCGCTTTCTTATCGGCAGACTCAGTAGCCTTGGTTTCTCAAATGACTGTGTCGCCACCAACTACTTCTCAGATAGAGTTCAGTGTGTCAAATCTGAGGGCCTGTTGTCTGGACCTCTGGCAGTCTCTATGGGGGTGCCACAGGGTTCAATTATCGGGCGACTCTTTTCTCTGTATACTTCAATGATGTCGCTCTTGCTGCTGGTGATTCTCTGATCCACCTCTACGCAGACTACACCATTCTGTATACATCTGGCCCTTCTTAGGACACTGTGTTAACAAACCTCCAAACGAGCTTCAATGCCATACAACACTCCTTCCATGGCCTCCAACTGCTTTTAAATGCTAGTAAAACTAAATGCATGCTCTTCAACCGATTTGTTCCCTGCACCCGCCTTCCCGACTAGCATCACTACTCTGGACAGTTCTGACTTAGGTATTTGTAGTTGTCCACATCTTCTAAGTGTCTTGTTAGACTGTAAACTCTCCTTCCAGACTCACATTAAGCATCTCCAATCCAAAATTAAATCTAGAATTGGCTTCCTATTTCGCAACAAAGCCACCTTCACTCATGCTGCCAAACATACCCTCGTAAAACTGACTGTCCTACCGATCCTTGACTTCGGCGATGTCATTTACAAAATAGTCTCCAAAACTCTACTCAGCAAACTGGATGTAGTCTATCACAGTGCCATCCGTTTTGTTACCAAAGCCCCATATACTATCCACCACTGCGACCTGTATGCTCTCGTTGGTTGGCCCTCACTACATATTTGTCGCCAAACACACTGGCTCCAGGTCATATATAAGTATTTGCTAGGTAAAGCACCGCCTTATCTCAGCTCACTGGTCACCATAGCAACACCCACCCATAGCACACTCTCCATCAGGTGTATTTTGCTGGTCATCCCCAAAGCCAACACTTAATTTAGCCGCCTTTCCTTCCAGTTCTCTGCTGCCAAAAATCACTGAAGCTGGAGTCTTATATCTCCCTCTCTAACTTTAAGTACAGCTGTCAGAGCAGCTTACCGATCACTGTACCTCTACACAGCCAATCTGTAAATAGCACACCCAACTACCTCATCCCCATATTATTATTTATCCTCTTGCTCTTTTGCATCCCAGTATCTCTACTTGCACATCATCATCTGCACATCTATTACTCCAGTGTAAATGCCAAATTGTAATTATTTCTCCTTTGGCCAATTTATTGACTTACCTCCCTACCCTTCTATATTTGCACACACTGTACATAGATTTTTCTCTTGTGTTATTGACTGTACGTTTGTTTATGTGTAACTAAACTCTGTGTTGTTCTATTGTGTCGCACTGCTTTATCTTGGCCAGGTCGCAGTTGTAAATGAGAACTTGTTCTCAACTGGCCTACCTGGTTAAATAAAGGTGAAATTAAAAATAAAATAGTAAGTAATACTGAAGTCGTGCACAATTATCAGTTTCTTTTTAGGTTCATGTCGCCAAATCATTGTCAGTTAGAGACGCAGTAGGACCCAAAAGCATAATCAGTGCTCTAACTCCCCCTTGCGCTGGTCTGGAGCAATGAAGTGGTGCCAATTTGTAAGTCGCTCTGGATAAGAGCGTCTGCTAAATGACTTAAATGTAAATGTAAGGTACCGTACTAAACCACAAATTACCTATGAATCCCGCGGCATAAGCTCACAATTGTTAAAGGAGGAACCACTGTATAAATAGGAAATTCTTATAATTTCCTCATGTCTGATGTCCTCATGTCTATGTTGTTGTCCCCCTTTCAGGCCGTGTAATCCCGTAGCAGCTGTGTTCCTACGTGCAGCTGTTTAAAAGTAGCTGGAGGCTCTAGAGAGTCACTGTGGGGTGCTCCAGCTGGGCTTGGCCACCGCCCAGACCCTCCGCCACCCCACCCTGCCACGCTGGGACACCTGCCTGGCTTTCGAGAGACTGCTGCTGCAGGTACCGCATGTACACTATACACACCGATCCCGATCACACCCAATTAGGCCTAACTTTTTACGGGTATAAGGCCCTTTCGGCAAATCCGACCATGACAACTTCTCCCTGCCAACAAACAAACACTCGAGGGAAGTTCCGGTGGTGAGTTCTGTAGTAGTATTGGTCAGACCAATCAGAATTCATGCTCCAAGACTGTTTTGATCATGTGGACTGGAATATGTCCCGATCGCATCTGAAGATGGCATCAATGAATTTGCAGACTCAGTCACCTGATTCATAAAAAAAAATGCATGGATGTGATGCTGATAGTGTCTTTCAAAACTTAACCAAATCACAATCCGTGGATCGATAGCATCCTTGTAGAAAAACTGAGAGAGAGAGTTACTGAGGACAATAGTATGGTTAACCTCTCTAGGGTACGTGGGACGGTAGCGTCCCACCTGTCAACAGCCAGTGAAACTGCAGGGCGTCAATTTTTTTTTAAATCTCAGAATTAAAATTCCTCAAACATACATGTATTTTACACCATTTTAAAGATACAATTCTCTTTAATCCAGCCACAGTGTCTGAAAATGCTTTACAGCGAAAGCACCACAAATGATTATGTTAGGTCACCACCAACTCACAGAAAAAAACAGCAATTTTTCCAGCCAAAGAGAGGAGTCACAAAAAGCAGAAATATAGATCAAATGAATCACTAACCTTTGATGATCTTCATCAGATGACACTCATAGGACTTCATGTTACACAATACATGTATGTTTTGTTCGGTAAAGTTCATATTTATATCCAAATATCTGAGTTTACATTGGAGCGTTATGTTCAGTAGTTCCAAAACATGCAGTGATTTTTGCAGAGCCACATCAAATTACAGAAATACTCATAATAAACATTGATAAAGATATGACTATTATACATGGAACTTTAGATAAACATCTCCTTAATGCAACCGCTGTGTCAGATTTCAAAAAAGCTTTACAGAAAAAGCAAACCATGTAATAATCTGAGTACATCGTTCAGACGACACAATCAAGCCAAATTGATATCCGCCATGTTGGAGTCAACATTAGTCAGAAATAGCATTATAAATATTCACTTACCTTTGATGATGTTCATCAGAATGCACTCCCAGGCATCCCAGGTTCACATTAAATGTTTGTTTTGTTCGATAATGTCCATCATTTATGTCCAAATACATCCTTTTTGTTAGCCCGTTTGGTAAACAAATTCACACTCATGAAGCACGTCCACCAGTTGCAGGTTCCATAGAAACCTGTCAAACTAATTATAGAATCAATCTTTAGGATGTTTTTAACATAAATCTTCAATAATATTCCAACTGGAGAATTCCTTTGTCTCTAGAGACGCAATGGAATAGAGCTCGCTCTCACAGGAGCGCGAGACTGATGTCGAAGCTGCTGGCAGACACCTGACTCAATCCCCTCCCATTCAGCCTCACTTCACAGTAGAGGCATCAAACAAGTTTCTAAAGACTGTTGACATCTAGTGGAATCCTTAGGACGTGCAACATTACCAATATCCCACTGTAAATTCAATAGGGGCTGAGTTAAAAAACTACAAGCCTCAGATTTCCCACTTCCTGGTTGGGTTTTTTCTCAGGTGTTTGCCTGTCATATGAGTTCTCTTATACTCACAGACATCATTCAAACAGTTTTAGAAACTTCAGAGTGTCTTCTATCCAAATTTACTAATTTGCATATTGTAGTTTTTATGGCAGAGTGGCAGGCAGTTTAATTTGGGCATGAATTTCATCCAAAATTCCCAATGCTGCCCCCTACCCTAGAGAAGTTAAACAGTACTAATACGACCTACGCAGATTGATCAAGATGGCGAAACAGAAGTATAGGGACAAAGTGGAGGAGGAATTCATAAGGTCAGACACAAAACATACAGTGCCTTGCGAAAGTATTCGGCCCCCTTGAACTTTGCGACCTTTTGCCACATTTCAGGCTTCAAACATAAAGATATAAAACTGTATTTTTTTGTGAAGAATCAACAACAAGTGGGACACAATCATGAAGTGGAACGACATTTATTGGATATTTCAAACTTTTTTAACAAATCAAAAACTGAAAAATTGGGCGTGCAAAATTATTCAGCCCCTTTACTTTCAGTGCAGCAAATTCTCTCCAGAAGTTCAGTGAGGATCTCTGAATGATCCAATGTTGACCTAAATTCGGGACAAGTCTTTGAATGTCCTTTTGTGGCCCAGCCAGAGCCTGGGCTTGAACCCGATCGAACATCTCTGGAGAGACCTGAAAATAGCTGTGCAGCAACGCTTCCCATTCAACCTGACAGAGCTTGAGAGGATCTGCAGAGAAGAATGGGTGAAACTCCCCAAATACAGGTGTGCCAAGCTTGTAGCGTCATTCCCAAGAAGACTCGCTGTCAAAGTTTTATTTGTAATAAATTGGCAAACATTTCTAAAGCCTATTGGGTTATTTTGTGTCGATTGAAGAGGAAACATTTTTTGGGGTCATTTTTAGAATAAGGCTGTAACGTAACAAAATGTGTAAAAAGTCAAGGGGTCTGAATAATTCCCAAAGGCACTGTATCTACCTCAATTTCCCTGCACATCGACTTGGTACTGGTACGCCATATATATAACCAAGCTATTATTGCTCATTGTGTATTTATTCTTTGTGTTACTATATATTTTTTCTATTATTATGATTGATTGATTTCTTGTATTCTGCATCGTTGGGAAGGGCCCGTAAGTAAACATTTCACTGTTAGTGTACACCTGTTGTTTACAAAGCACATGACAATAAAAATGTGATTTGATCTTCAATGAGGGCACATTTTCCACAGGTCTTCATACAAAGTGCTGCTCTGATTCCACGGAGGAAAATGAGCAAGCATCACGGCCGTTCCAGGCTTAGCAGGCTAATGAGTCCATTTTGGATAAGTAGATCTGAGAGTCCAGCGAGTCGAGCACCTATCCTCATCAGAGCAGAGTGGTAATGATAACAGGAAGTAACATGGGTTAATATTGACCTCTGACCCAACAGTCCATTAGCCAGTTAAAAAGGGCCTTCTCTATAAACAGGGCTCTCTCTCCCTATTAAACAGATAGTACATTATTCTGGGGCTGAGGCCATGCGGTGGCTGTGCAGTCAGGCCTGGTGTATGTAAACACAGCCGTCCCAGGCCATCTCAGACTGTCTCAGGGTCCAGTGCAGGGGGAGAGAGAGGGGGGTTTATTCCTGGGTCACCTGACAGTGAGTAAACTCCATTAGCTATCTGCTCTGCATTCCCTCCCACTGTAATCCCCCTTGACTAAACACAGGAAGGAAGAGATGGGTAAATAACTCACTTCTCTGATAAACCAAGCAACTTTTTTTTCTTCTCTCTCCTTCCCTGAAGTAAATTGAATGGATTGGTTTGACTCAAACAGTAACAGTGTCAGGATATGTCCATGTTGGTGTGTGGCATGTCTGTAGATCAGAGTGACACAGATATGAGCAGGACACAACATGCTGAACAACGGAAGAGAGGCTAGGATGGGGAGAGAGAAGGAGATGAAGAGAGAGGGGGAAAGACAGAGTAAAGATGGAGAGAGATATCTCTGAAGTAAGACAGAGAGTCTCTGAAATTGTGCTAGAGAGACTTCCAGGCCCCTGCTGTTCACACTGTGAAGTGGCCCTCTGTCTCCACCGGGCTTACCATTCCTCCCTTCCCCCAGTGTTGAGGTGGTGTCTGGGGAATAGATGAGAGGACAGTCAATCCAGGTCACCCCAGATATGAGGCTGTAAAGAGACGGTAGGGAGTCTGCAGCACTGGACTCCTGGATGACTCACACCAGCATGTCAGTCATTCACACTCATTTGTTACAGTCTGCAGCCCCCCAGGGCAGTGTTTCCCAACTCCAGTCCTCAAGTACCTCCAACAGCAGACATTTTTGTTGATGCCCCGGACAAACTCACCTGATTCAACTCTTTGAGGGCTTGATGATTAGTTGACAAGTTGAATCAGGTGTGCTACATAAAAATGTATGCTGTTGGGGGTACTCGAGGACTGGTCTAGAATGTCACGATGCCCTGTGGGGGTAGGTAGGGGACAACAGTAGCAGATTGAGACAGTCCAGAGAGGGGAGGAATGTCTGGGCTGGTTTGGGGACAGGCTTCATACCCCTGGGGTAAAGACAATTACAGACTTAAAGCCCCTCTGTCTGTGGCATGCAGGTCAGATAAGAGACTACATACAGTGGACCCGACCAATAGTTAGACAAAACTGGCCATGTTGATGTAAACCAGATTTGACTAAACCAGACTAGATTGCATATTGATCTTCTTATAAACGTTTTCTGATTGAAAGGGAAAATAAAACATTGATTTTGCAGAAATGTTTCTCGCAGCCTACTCACACTCTGCGGGGCCTACCATGGCTGTAGTTTTGAGCCTGCGCAGGAGAGGTCAGAGGTTAGGGTTCAGGGATTAGAGTTCAGGAGCCTGGTTAGCAGATGTTAATGCAAGTGTAGCGAAATGCTTGTTCTAGTTCCAACAGTGCAGTTATATCTAACAAGTCATCTAACAATTCCCCAACAATGACCTAATACACACAAATCTAAAGGGGGAATGAGAATATGTACATGTAAGTATATGGATGAGTGATGGCCGAACGGCATAGGCAAGGTGCAATGGATGGTATAAAATACAGTATATACATGTGATGTGAGTAATGTAAGATATGTGGCCTTGTAAACATTTTTAAAGTGGTATTATTTAGAGTGGCATTGCATAAAGTGACTAGTCATCCATTTATTAAAGTGGCCAGCGACTGGGTCTCAATGTAAGCAGCAGACTCTCTGAGTTAGTGTCACGAGTCCGACCGAGGGTGTTTCCCCTTCCCGGGCGGTTGGCGCTCGGCGGTCGTCGTCACCGGCCTATTAGCTGCCACTGATTGTTTTTCCTCCCCCTCCTTGTATGTTTAGTGGTAGCACCTGTTCATGATTGAATCAGATAATTAGTTTGTCTTTATTAGGCAGCCGGCCCGCCTGGTTGTTGTGCGGGATTATTGCAGTGTAACCTTCGGCTCTGTTGTTAGAAGTACGTGTTAGTGCCTGGTCGTTACGTTTTCTGTTGTACATTCTCATTCCCTGTGTTTGGGGCCGTTACTATTGTGAGCACCCTGGGATGCGTTGGCGCTATTAAAGACGCACAGCTTTGCACTCACTGTCTCCTGCGTTTGACTCCACACACCTACGACACCTGAAGTGTTACAGAATCCCGCACCATAAATCGAATGGAGTCAGCAGGAGCAGCAGCCAACCCTCTCCCATCGATGGAGGAACGGGTTCTCCACCACACCACCATTCTCCATCGGATCGGATCCGCGATGGATCAAGTGATGGAGAGAATGGACCGATGGGAGAGGAGTGGTCTCCTCTCTCCACCTTCGGCACCCCCGACTCCGGTCTCCCCATCACTCGACTCCAGCACCCTTCGTCTGACGCTACCGAGGGCTTATGATGGAGCGGCGGCGGGTTGCCAGGGGTTTCTGCTTCAGCTGGAGCTATACCTGGCCACCGTTAGACCCCCTCCCTCAGGAGCGGAGAGGGTGAGTGTCCTCATCTCCTGCCTCACGGGTCGTGCTCTGAGTGGGCGAACGCAGTCTGGAATGGCCCAGACTCAGCGCGGGAGCACTACCCAGAGTTTTCCTGCCGCTTCCGTGCCGTATTTGATCACCCTATAGACGGCCGAGCGGTGGGAGAACGACTTTTTCATCTCAGGCAGGAGAGGAGGAGCGCCCAGGATTACGCGCTGGAGTTCCGGACCTTGGCAGCCGGATCTGGGTGGAACGACAGGGCCCTTATGGACCACTACAGGTGTGGTCTCCGAGAGGACGTCCGCCGGGAGTTAGCGTGTCGGGACACCACTCTGTCACTGGATCAGCTGATTGACATGTCCATTCGACTGGACAATCTGCTGGCTGCCCGCGGGGCGTTCAGAGAGGGTCCTGTGCGTTCCACCACCCGGCCCCTCCGCTCCCATTCCGATGGAGTTGGGAGGGGCTGCGCCGAGGGGTGCCGGAGGAAGGGGCCTTCCCTGCACCAACTGTGGTCGGAGAGGACACACGTCTGATCGGTGCTGGGGGGGTCCGTCTGGGAGTAGAGATGGCAGGCGGAACGCTTCTCGGTCACCCCAGGTGAGTCAGCATCAGACTCACCCAGAATCCCTTGTTGGCCATATGTTTGTCTTAATCTCTTTCCTTCACTTTTTTCCCTCTTCCCAGCATAGGGCGCTAGTCGATTCAGGCGCAGCTGGGAACTTTATGGATCGCGGACTCGCCCTTAAGTTAGGGGTTCCGCTGGTGCCGATAGATTCTCCTTTCCCCGTGCACTCCCTAGATAGCCGGCCATTAGGGTCAGGGATGGTCAGGAGACCACGGTCCCACTGGACATGGTGACGCAGGGGAATCATAGGGAGCGTATCAGTTTTTTTATTATTGATTCGCCTGCGTTTCCAGTGGTGCTGGGGACTCCCTGGCTGGCCCGGCACAATCCTAAAATTTCGTGGAGACAAGGGGTTCTCCAGGGGTGGTCAGAGGAGTGTTCTGGAAGGTGTTTGGGAGTTTCCATCGGTGCCACGTCGGTGGAGAGTCCAGACCAGGGTTCCACGGTGTGCATTCCCCCGAGTATGCCGATTTGGCAATCGCTTTCAGTAAAGTGAAAGCGACTAAATTACCACCTTATCGACCGGGAAGGGATTGTACGATAGATCTCCAGGTAGACGCTGCGCTTCCCAAGAGTCATGTGTACCCGCTGTCCCAGGAGGAGACGTTGGCAATGGAGACATATGTCACGGAGTCGCTGGGACAGGGGTACATTCGGCCCTCCATTTCACCCGTCTCCTCGAGTTTCTTTTTTGTGAGGAAAAAGGAGGGAGGTTTGCGTCCGTGTATCGATTATAGAGGTCTAAACGCCATCACAGTGGGGTATAGTTACCCTCTACCTCTCATCGCTACGGCGGTGGAATCGTTCCACGGAGCGCAGTTCTTCACAAAACTGGATCTCAGGAGCGCGTATAGTCTGGTGCGTATTCGGAAGGGAGACGAGTGGAAAACCGCATTTAGTACTACATCCGGCCACTATGAGTACCTCGTCATGCCGTATGGGTTAAAGAATGCTCCAGCCGTTTTCCAATCCTTTGTAGACGAGATTCTCAGGGACCTGTGCGGTCAGGGGTGGTTGTTTATATCGATGACATTCTGATCTACTCGGCCACTCACACCGCGCATGTGTCTCTGGTGCGCAAAGTGCTTGGAAGACTGCTGGAGCATGACCTATACGTCAAGGCTGAGAAATGCGTGTTCTCTAAACGAGCCGTCTCTTTTCTGGGATATCGCATTTCCACCTCGGGGTGGTGATGGAGGGTGAACGCATTAGGGCCGTGCGTAATTGGCCGACTCCAACCACGGTAAAGGAGGTGCAGCGGTTTTTGGGTTTTGCCAACTACTACCGGAGGTTTATCCGGGGTTTTGGCCAGATAGCGGCTCCCATTACCTCACTGCTGGGGGCCCGGTGCGATTGCAGTGGTCAGCACAGGCGGACAGGGCATTCAACAAGTTGAAGGCGCTGTTCACTGAGGCGCCCGTGTTGGCGCATCCGGATCCTCTCTAGCATTCATAGTGGAGGTGGACGCGTCCGAGGCTGGGGTGGGTGCCGTGCTATCACAGCGCTCGGGTACGCCACCAAAACTCCGCCCCTGCGCTTTCTTCTCAAGGAAGCTCAGCCCAGCGGAGCGTAACTATGATGTGGGGGACCGGGAGTTGCTAGCGGTGGTTAGAGCTCTGAAGGTGTGGAGACACTGGCTTGAGGGGCTAAGCACCCTTTTCTCATCTGGACCGACCACCAGAATCTGGAGTATATTCGGGCTGCAAGGAGACTTAACCCACGCCAGGCAAGGTGGGCCATGTTCTTCACCCGGTTCCGGTTTACTTTGTCTTATAGACCGGGCTCCCAGAACGTGAGGGCTGACGCACTGTCCCGCCTTTACGACACCGAGGATGGGTCCACCGAACCTACTCCCATCCTTCCCGCCTCTAAGCTGGTAGCCCCAGTGGTATGGGAGGTGGACTCGGACATCGAGCGGGCGTTACGGGCTGAACCCGCGCCTCCTCAGTGTCCAGCGGGGCGAAGGTACGTGCCGCTTGATGTTCGGGACAAGCTGATTCGGTGGGCTCACGTCCTACCCTCCTCGGGTCACCCTGGGGTGACGAGGACAGTGGGGAGCCTTCAGGGGAGGTATTGGTGGCCTACGTTGGTTAAGGACGTTAAGGGTTATGTCTCCTCTTGCTCAGTGTGCGCTCAGAGTAAGGCTCCTAGGCACCTTCCTAGAGGGAAGCTACAACCCCTCCCCGTTCCACAGCGGCCATGGTCACATCTGTCCATAGATTTCCTGACCGATCTTCCGCCGTCTCAGGGGAACACCGCGGTTCTAGTGATTGTGGATCGGTTTTCTAAGTCCTGCCGTCTCCTCCCGTTGCCCGGTATCCCTACAGCCCTGCAGACTGCGGAGGCATTATTTACCCATGTCTTTCGGCACTACGGGGTGCCGGAGGACATCGTTTCTGATCGGGGCCCCAATTCACGTCTCGGGTATGGGAGCGTTCATGGAACGTTTGGGGGTCTCTGTCAGCCTGACCTCCGGTTATCACCCCGAGAGTAATGGGCAGGTGGAGAGATTGAACCAGGAGGTGGGTAGGTTTCTGCGGTCGTATTGCCAGGATCGGCCAGGGGAGTGGGCACGATACATTCCCTGGGCTGAAATGGCTCAGAACTCACTACGCCACTCCTCTACTAACGTGTCCCCTTTTCAGTGTGTGTTGGGATACCAGCCGGTCCTGGCACCATGGCATCCGAGCCAGACCGAGGCTCCTGCGGTGGAGGAATGGGTACAGCGCTCCAAGGAGACCTGGAGGGCCGTCCAGGAGTCTCTACGACAAGCGAGTGGACGGCAGAAGAGGAGTGCTGACCGCCACCGCAGTGAGGCCCCGTGTTTGTACCGGGGGACAGGGTCTGGCTCTCGACCCGAAACCTACCTCTCCGCTTGCCCTGCCGGAAGCTGGGTCCGCAGTGTGTAGGGCCCTTTAAAGTCCTGAGGAGAATAAACGAGGTGTGTTATCGATTACAACTCCCTTCCTATTATCGAATTAACCCCTCGTTTCATGTGTCTCTCCTCAGGCCGGTGGTAGCTGGTCCCCTGCAGGACAGTGAGGTACCGGAGGTCCCTCCCCCTCTGGACATCGAGGGACCCCGGCGTACACGATCCGGGCCATTCTGGACTCAAGACGCCGGGTGAGGGGCCTGCAGTACCTCGTGGACTGGGAGGGGTACGGTCCGGAGGAGAGGTGCTGGGTACCGGTGAGGGACATCTTGGATCCATCCATGTTGAGGGATTTCCATCGCCTCCATCCGGATCGCCCTGCACCTCGTCCTCCCGGGCGACCTCGAGGCCGGGTGTCGGCGCTGCGGGAGCCGCGCGTCAGGAGGGGGTACTGTCACGAGTCCGACCGAGGGTGTTTCCCCTTCCCGGGCGGTTGGCGCCGGCGGTCGTCGTCACCGGCCTATTAGCTGCCACTGATTGTTTTTCCTCCCCCTCCTTGTATGTTTAGTGGTAGCACCTGTTCATGATTGAATCAGATAATTAGTTTGTCTTTATTAGGCAGCCGGCCCGCCTGGTTGTTGTGCGGGATTATTGCAGTGTAACCTTCGGCTCTGTTGTTAGAAGTACGTGTTAGTGCCTGGTC
>NC_068446.1:18997976-19062976 GCF_023373465.1 Oncorhynchus keta
TAGTGATTGCTGTTTAGCAGTCTGATGGCCTTGAAATAGAAGCTGTTTCTCAATCTCTCGGTCCCAGCTTTGATGCACCTGTACTGACCTCGCCTTCTAGATGGTAGCAGTGTGAACAGACAGTGCCTCGGGTAGAAGAATGCCCTTGATGATCTTTTTGGCCTTCCTGTGATATCGCTTGCTGTAGGTGTCATGTAGGGCAGGTAGTTTGCCCCCGGTGATGCATTGTGCAGACCGCACCACCCTCTGGAGAGCCAATGCAGTTGAGGGCGGTGCAGTTGCCCTACCAGGCTGTGATACAGCCTGACAGGATGCTCTCGATTGTGCATCTGTAAAAATGTTTGTTAGGCTTTTGGGTGACAAGCCACATTTCTTCAGCCTCCTGAGGTTGAAGAGATGCTTTTGCGCCTTCTTCACCACACTGTCTGTGTGGGTGGACCATTTCAGTTCGTCTGTGTTGTGTACGCCGAGAGAACCTAAAACTTTCCACCCAAGCCACTGTTGTCCCATCAATGTGGATAGGGAGGTGCTGTTTCCTGAAGTCCACGATCATCTCCTTTTATTTTGTTGACGTTAAGCGAGAGGTTGTTTTCCTGACACCGCACTCCGAGTGCCCTCACCTCCTCCCTCGTCATTGTTGGTAATCAAGCCCACTACTGTTGTGTCCACTCAGTTGTGGATGAACAGGGGAGTACAGGAGGGGGCTGAGCACTCACCCTTGGGGGCGGCCCATCAGAAAATCCAGGACCCAATTGCACAGGGCGGGGTTGAGACCCAGGGCCTCCAGCTTGATGATGATGAGCTTGGAGGGTACGGGTACTATGGTGTTGAATGCTGAGCTGTAGTCAATGAACAGCATTCTTACATAGGTATTCCTCTTGTCCAGATGGGATAGGGCAGTGTGCAGTGTGATGGCTATTGTGTCGTCTGTGGACCTGTTGGGGCGGTATGCAAACTGAAGTGGGTCTAGGGTGGCAGATAAGGTGGAGGTGATATGATCCTTAACTAGCCTCTCAAAGCACTTCATGATGACAGAAGTGAGTGCTACGGGGCGGGAGTCATTTATTTCAGTTATCTTTGCCTCCTTGGATACAGTAAAAATGGTAGCCGTCTTGAAGCATTTGGGGACAACATATTGGGACAGGGAGCAATTGAATATGTCCGTAAACACACCAGCTGTCCCGCAATGGTCTTAGTATTTTGTGTTTTCTTTATTATTTTGGTCAGGCCAGGGTGTGACATGGGTTTATTATGTGGTGTGTTTAGTCTTGTTTTTTTTTGTAGGTATTGGGATTGTGGTATAGTGGGGTTTTCTAGAAAAGTCTATGGTTGCCTGAAGTGGTTCTCAATCAGAGGCAGGTGTTTATCGGTGTCTCTGATTGGGAACCATATTTAGGCAGCCATATTCTTTGAGTGTTTCGTAGGTGATTGTTCCTGTCTCTGTGTTAGTTTGCACCAGTATAGGCTGTTTCGGTTTTCGCGTTACGTTTATTGTTTTGTTTTGTATTCGTCATTATCTTTATTAAAGATGTATGAAAATTACCACGCTGCATTTTGGTCCGATCCTTGCTACACCTCCTCGTCAGAGAAAACTGTAACACCAACCAGCCAGCTGTTCTGCACATTCGTATAATGTTTTTTTTGTTTTGTATTCGTCATGTTAACGCCGTAAAAATAGAAACATGCATACAAACATAGTAACCAGAGTCAGATAGTCAAAAATAGCAACCCACAGACAATTAGACAGGGATAAAGCATCTGGCTGGTTGTTCTAGAATGTGACCCAGGGGCATAGGGACAGACAGAGCAGAAGCCTTGTTTCTGATCAGTAATAGCTGGGAGCCGGAATGTTATGAGAGGCAGGTCGGGCTAATCCCAGCAGGGATGGAGCAACAGGCCGGGGTGGAGAGGTTAGTTCTACTCTGCTCCACTGCTCTCCCATTGCTAACATACTTACTACTGACTACTGCTATGCCTCTTAATGAACAACAGACAACATCATTGACTGACCGTCGCTCTCCCTTTCGTATCCTCATTCAATAAAGTAGGCCTACTCCCTAGTGAGTTAGGCCTACTCCCTGTTCATTCAGTTTATCACTGTCTTTCAGAGAGATTGTATCCCTCACTAACTGGCCCAGCCACTAGCTGGTCTATGGGAGGGATGTAGTACATGTATGGTGTGTGAGTAGCTCAGTCTGGGCTGTTGGCGTAGAGGTAACTAGTGTGATGTTCCAGGAAGGGGTGAAAGGGAGTGTTTGTTGAGGCATACCCCACCCCTGTCCAGCGCTAGTCCCAGGCTGCACACAGGCCCTGTGATTGTGGGCTGGGTACGACCCAAACCTGCTCAATCTGCCCCATTCAGACAAACCCCCTTCCATTCCAGTGGGGGGGCAGAGGCGGGGGCAGCATTGGCAGGTAGCGTGGCAGCGCCAGCAAAATGGGTACCCTACCCCCACCAACCTTGAGGTAAAGCCCTATGGAGAGGTATTTACTGTATCCAAACAGCCCTCTTCATAACTCTGTAAACACCGTGAACTAACACCACCGATCACACTGACCACATCTAGCTAGATCACTACAACCACCATGTCAGCCTACACAACCACATCTATATTACTACAACCACATTTTTATCACTGAAAAATAAAACTATATTTCACACTCTATAACCTCGACAATATACTGTAACTAACTTCTAGAGAGAGGGAAAGCTTTCTTACGTGAGTAGGTAAAAAGTCAATCTACAGTTTTCTGTTTGTTTATTTTTTTTACTGTTAACCACAGAGTGAATGAGAGGTCAGAGGTGTCGACCTGATTACAGGATGACCTGACCTCACAGGACCTCTCTCACGTGGTTCCAGTCCATTCCCATGGCTTCACTAACATTACACCACCACTAGGGTGCCCAGCTCTGCCCACCGTTCCCTTCAGGGCATCCCAGGGCAACCACCACACCAGCCAGAGAAAATAGCCATTTCATCCAGCCATGCAGTTTCCAATATAATTACCCTTCACTGTGTCCACCCTGTAGCCAGAGCCCAAGAACAGTGAAATTAAATCAATAGAGAGGGAGGAGAGGAGCACACAAACTCATTTCGCTTAATAGCTCAATAAAACTTGGGGCTCACATATTCCGGGTTCATTTTGATTGCAAACATCAACTCTCCCGTCACAAGCCTTGATCGTGAGATCTGATTTCGCAAGACCATGTTTTGAATGGGGTCCCAAACATACACAAAACACACATACATCAGCTAAAAACAGAAACGACAATACACAGTGGGGATCAGATGGTTATCACTGGGCCTACCTGGTATCCAGAGGACCTGAGGACACATTTTCCACTTTCTTCTATAAAAGCCTGCTGATTACTATGATACTAAAGCTGGAAGGCAGAGTGGACTGTGGGAACTACGGAGGTCAGAAGGGTACAGGACAATCATAGACTAATGTGGATCAAGGAGGACTAAGGTGGTACAAAGGATACTGGTACCAAGTAAGCCGCGGTTTCTTCCTCCCTTTTTAATAAGCATGGGTCCAGCTCAGAAACCAGGTTTACAAGGTTGTTTTCAAATTCCACTTTGGCATGGGACGCTGACTGGTGCAGGACTGTTTTGTTTTTCCGTGATTTACTTTTAATAAGTTCCTAAATACTGTGCTGTCCTGCTGCTGGCTTTACAGCTTCAGGAATATAAAGAGACTATGAAAACAGAGGTAAGACGACGAGGAAATGGCTTAGGAATAGAGTAGTATTAATTAGATTAGAAGACGGTAGAACATGGCGCCTTACGGCTCTGTCGCCACTCTGTGTGAGAGAGTTTTTAAACGGTTAGCAGACCACTGCTATAGGTTAGAGGTGTGATGAGAGCGAGTGATGAGATTTACTCTCCCTCTCTTGTCCTGTCTGTTTCCCTCGCTCCCCTTCTCCATCAACCCCTGACCCTGCCATGGTCTGACACCATGTGCACATCCATCCCCGTGTACACTGCTTCCTCGTCTCCTGTCTCCTCAACAACTCTAAACAACACACCTCCAGGAAAGCAGCCCCCCCCAGACATTTACAGGACCTGCATGTTTTTTCCTCCAAACACAACTGGCTGTGTTTATAAACCACAGGAGAGAGAGTCACAGTGTGTGTTTCTCTCTCTGACGAGACAGTTTATCACAACAAGTTTGTGGTCATCTCGCCTCAACAGTGTCACCACCACCCCCTGTTCCACACTCACCTGCAAAACCTAAGCAAACTGAGACAGACCGAGAGAGAAAAAGCCTCTCTTTGGTATGGTGTGTGAGCAACAAGATCTCTTAGTTTCACTTCCAAATTCAACGTATTATGGATGAACGTCTATTTTCTACAATTCCGCAAGATTACAGGGTTTATTCCGTGTGGTTTCAGGGTTAAGACATTAACAACTCAAAGGGTCAAGTTTAGGTATTAATTCTGAGTAGTTAAGGTCAGGGCTATGGTTTTAGGGAAGGCTTAAAACAAAATAATGAAAAACAACATGCTGTTGAGGGGGTGTGGGGGAAAATGTCCATGGGGGAAGTAGGGGAGAGCTGATGGTTTAATGGTAGAAACTATTGGCCACTAGCGACTCTTGTGGCGGGACGGATGCAATGCACGCTGACACGGTCACCAGGTGTACGGTGTTTCTTCCGACACATTGGTGCGGCTGGCTTCCGGGTTAAGCTGGCGTTGTGTCAAGAATCAGTGCGGCTTGGCTGGGTTGTGTTTCGGAGGACGCACGGCTCTCGACCTTCGCCTCTCCCGAGTCCGTACGGGAGTTGCAGCGATGGGACAGGACTGTAACTACCAATTGGATACCATGAAATTGGGGAGAAAAAGTGGTAATAAAACATTTCTAAAAAACATTTGTTATTTCAGAAAAGGGGCAATGCAGATCATTCGGGTGGCTATTTGATTAACTATTTTGCAGTCTTATGGCTCGGGGGTAGATGTTGTTCACGAGACTTTTGGTCCCACCGCTTGCTGTGCGGTAGCAGAGAGAACAGTCTATGACTTGGGTGGCTGGAGTATTTAACAATTTTGGTCCACCACCACAATTCATCTCAATAGTATGTTTAATAATGTGCTGTCAAGCGCTTGATGTTAAGATTTTCGTCAGTGGCAAGGCCTTCAAATCCATATCACAGACCATTGAAATAATACCTCATGACAAAGGCCTTAGTGTGAATTGACAATGTATTTGAGTATTACAGTATACAGTAGGGCTGGGAATTGCCAGGGACTTCACGATACAATATTATCACGATACTTAAATCAAATCAAATCAAATTTTATTTGTCACATACACATGGTTAGCAGATGTTAATGCGAGTGTAGCGAAATGCTTGTGCTTCCAGTTCCGACAATGCAGTGATAACCAACAAGTAATCTAACTAACTATTCGATATTCTGATTTATTTGCGATTTGATGTTCCAAACATATTGCTCACCGTATGTCTGCTGCAGAGAGACAAGAGAGCCAGTTTTGATCAGTCCGAAATAAAAGTGCTGAAAACATGTTGGCTCAGTATTGAAAAAGGAGATGGAGAACAAGCTATAGAATGAAAAATACCAGAGTTTTGGCTCAGGTACAACCGACTAACAATACCTACAGTAGCAAACAAAATATCAATATAATACAGTCCAAAAATAATATCACATGTTACCCCTCCATCACTAGTATACAGTATGCCTAAGAACATTGAAACGGCTGATGTGCTTAAGGGATCCGTGGCTCTCATATCCCCACTTTTCCCTCTTTCTTTCATGGGGGGAGGTATTTTCCCCCCTTTGGCAGAGCTTCGCGTGTTGTTGGCGCGATGTTCACCACGTCAGTACTTCTCGTCTGTGACACATTTTTGAACTTGTCTCTATTGTTTGCTGTGGCGGCTTGGCTGTGGAGTCAGAACCATTGATGTCAGGAGTTTTCATGTGGCTTTGGATTTATTTCTGTGTGGCTGTAGATCTAATGTTTTTCCCAGTCATGGGAGAGAGGACCTCGTGTGTTTCCGCAGGCTCACTCTTTAGACCTAATACCTCAACGTAGCCAGAAATACACACTTTGTACACAAAACTCAAAGCGAACATACTCATAACACAATGCTCATTGCTAGCGCAGGTAAAGAATGATGTCCAATAGGAGAGGTGTGTAAAACACAAGTGATCTCATGCATAGCTTTGTGTTTTGTCTTCCCCTCTGTGTGTTTGGGGTTGCGACTGTGAGTGTCCAGGGGAGAGGGTTGCTGTGCCGTATAGGGAGCAGGGTCTGACTGTCCTCAGTAGAACCTCTCCTCTCCTGGTGAATCGGGTCAGTGTGGTCTGCTGACTGGTCCTGCTGGCGTCAGGCTCTTCTGAGCGTACTCCGCTCCAGCCGGACACCACAGACTGGGGAAATCCCCCACAATGCTCTACATTCACCCCTTCACTCTAATGAGGAAGGTTCTGGAAAGAGATTGGGGCCCTTGGAGAACGAGACCTAACAGTGACCCAGTGTCCCAGACAGACCGTGTAGAAATACCCTGCCCAGGCCAGAGAGTGATTCAGCTAGAACAACACTTTCCTGTGGTGGACCCTTATCCTGCTGTCTCTACACCTCATCTACCTTTCAGTTTATTTGTCTGTTTTAATAGAGTATCAACATCTCTCTTTATACTATTTATGGTGTAGTTACCATTCATTGTAGATACAGTAAGTAGTATTGGACAAAGATCCTTTCTGGTCCCTCTCAATACTGTGTGTTTGTGTCTATGTGCGTGCACTGAGGCTGTAACAGTGGCTGTGCTTCCTGCCGTGTCCCATGGCATCAGACACAGGCTCTCTGTTCAGCCCTCTACCAGCTCCACCTCAACAGAGATTAGCTATCAGCTCATTTGTCACTACCTGCTGAGCACAGGCCAACAGAGGTCGCAGGCCGGGGGGGGGGGGGGATTGAACAACCGAGGGCAAAGGGCTTATCTGATTGAAGAGTTAAGGATGAGATAATTGATCTGTTTGAGCTGTAATGGGTGATTGGCCTGTAGAGGGTTAACCCCAGCAGGCCCATGCTGTACAGATGGAAACCTAACTGACTGGAATGTGTGTATGTGTGATGATGAAAGACCAGTCTGTGTGTGGGATGTTCAGAGCTGATCTGGGCACTATGGGCAGAGCCCTGTTTGCCTGTAGCTTCCTGGGCAGTCTGAATTGGCAGGCAGCAGACTGGTCGCGTCCCCTACTGCCCACAGTTCCCTGGATGGGGCACAGACTTCCTCTTTGTGGACACAGGGATGGGATGGGGAGGGGAATGTAGGAGTGTTCCCCTCAGGTCGATGTAGAACATAGGCAAGGGGACAAGGGCTCCTCTCTGTAACACCCTGTAATTATACCCAGCTGAGACCCATGGACCCCTCCAGTCATCCCCCCACATCTCCCCCTTCCCCCTCCTCTCTCCTCCACCCCAGTGCTTACTCATGCCCACCTTTAGACCGTCCTCCCTCTTGCCCCGGGGATGCAACCCACTCACCCATATGGAACAGGACTCCCCCGGTCACTATGGTGACCCCCGATCTCCATGGTAACTAAGCAGCGCAGGTCAGGCTGGGTCAATCAGAGACGGAATCCTGCCACCCTAGCCCTGTCATTAATTACCAACAATTCCCATGTGCTCTGGTGCGGTGTCAACCCATTAAATCCAATATAGGATAGGTCCAGGTGAAGTTGAGTGAGATGGGTTTGGCATTTTCACGACACCCTATCTGTCTGTATAGCAGGGTGATGTTATGTGTTATGCTAGTCACACAGGTGAATCACCTCTGACAGTGTTTAGGAAACAACAGACTCGTGTTAGCCATAACCTGAGCTCACTCTTTGACCTTTCCACTATTCAACAAGGCCTTGGAGTAACGTTTCCCTGAGAGTAGATCTGTAGTGTCCTGTCTGAGTCATTGCAAGGCCTCATGTAGGCAAGAAGATGTAATACTGTTCTCCTAGCATCCAGGAGTCCGGGCCGTGTTTTAGTTAAGCCACCGCTGTGCACAGCGCCAGTCCTGTCCAACATTCCGTGTTTATATGTTTTGACAACGCCGGATTTATATGCTTTCTCTTTTTTCTTTTTCCAAGTGAAGCTGGTGTTTGCGTTCGTGAGGAAATCTTTGAGAAATTGCATGCCGCTTTTTCTTAGCTTCGTTGACGGGGCAGGTTCACTTTTGTTGTTTCTGGAATCAACTGCTATGAGTTAGAAATGAAACTCATCTGTGGAGTTTTCTGGGGGCGGCCCCCCTGTTACCCCCCCCCCCTCTCTCACTCACAGTGTGATTGACAGCTGGACACAGAGAGGGGGAGATGCCCCAAGCGCTCTGTCTGCTCGGGTCTGGAGATACTTAAAGGCCCAGTGCAGTCAAAAACATGATTTTTCTGTGTTTTATATACACTGAGTATGCCAAACATTCGGAACACCTTCTTAATATTGAGTTCCCCCCCCCCCCTCTCAGAACAGCCTCAATTCATTTGGACTACAAGATGTCGAAAGCGTTCCAAAAGGATGCTGGCCCATGTGGACTCCAATGCTTCCCACAGTTGTCAAGTTGGCTGAATATCCTTTGGGTGGTGGACCATTCTTGATACACACGGGAAACTGTTGAGCATGAAAAACCCAGCAGTGTTGCAATTCTTCAAACAAACTGGTGCATCATACCCCGTTTAAAGTGGAGGTCGACCGACTAAACGGAATATCCGATTTAATTAGGGCCGATTTCAAGTTTTCATAACAATCGGAATTTGGTATTTTTGGGCGCCGATAATAAAAAACCTTTTTTTTATTTTTTTATATATACCTTTATTTAACTAGGCAAGTCAGTTAAGAACACATTCTTATTTTCAATGATGGCGTAGGAACGGTGGGTTAACTGCCTTGTTCAGGGGCAGAACGACAGATTTTCACCTTGTCAGCTCGGGGGATCCAATCTTGCAACCTTATCAATCAATCATAATCACTAGTTATAACTACACATGGTTAATGATATTACTAGTTTATCTAGCGTGTCCTACGTTGCATATAATCAATGCAACGCTGGGGGATGATTTAACAAAAGCGCATTTGCAGAAAAAAGCACAACTGCACGACTGTACCTAACCATAAACACCAATGTATTTCTTAAAATCAATACACAGTATATCTTTTTTATATATTTTTAAACCTGCATATTTAGGTAAAAGAAATCCAGGTTAGCAGGCAATGTTAACCAGGTGAAATTGTGTCACTTTTCTTGCGTTCATTGCACGCAGAGTCAGGGTATATGCAACAGTTTGGGCCGCCTGGCCTGAATAATTTGCCAGAATTTTACGTAATTATGACATAAAATTTAAGGTTGTGCAATGTAACAAGAATATTTAGACTTAGGGATGCCACCCGTTAGATAAAATACCGAACGGTTCCGTATTTCACTGAAATTATAAACGTTTTGTTTTCGAAATGATAGTTTCCGGATTGGACCATATTAATGACCTAAGGCTTGTATTTCTGTGTGTTATTATGTTATATATTAAGTCTATGATTTGATAGAGCAGTCTGACTGAGCGATGGTAGGCAGCAGCAGGCTCGTAAGCATTCATTCAAACAGCACTTTGTGCGTTTTGCCAGCAGCTCTTCGCAAGCACAGCGCTGTTTATGACTTCAAGCCTATCAGCCTAATGGCTGGTGTAACTGATGTGAAATGGCTAGCTAGTTAGCGGGGTGCACGCTAATAGCGTTTCAAACGTCACTCGCTCTGAGACTTGGCGTAGTTATTCCCCTTGCTCTGCAAGGGCTGCGGCTTTTGTGGAGCGATGGGTAACGTTAGCTTTTTTAACGTTAGCTTTTTTACATGGCACATATTGCACTTTTACTTCTCCACCACTTTGTTTTTGCATTATTTAAACCAAATTGAAAATGTTTAATTATTTATTTGAGGCTAAATTGATTTTTATTGATGTATTATATTAAGTTAAAATAAGTGTTCATCCAGTATTGTTGTAATTGTCATTATAACAAATACATTTTTAAAAATCGGCCGATTTAATCGGTATTAGCTTTCTTTGGTCCGCCAATAATCGCTATCGGTATCGGCGTTGAAAAATCATAATCGGCCGACCTCTAGTTTAAAGGCACTTAAATATCTGGTCTTGCCCATTCACTCTGAATGGCACACATACACAATCCATGCCTCAATTGTCTCAAGGCTTGAAAATACTTATTTAACCTGCCTCCTCCCCGTCATCTACACCGATCTACACCTGGATGCCATGGAAAGAGCAGGTGTTCATAATGTTTTGTATACTCAGTCTATGTTTCCACACTATGAGGTTGGAATTATACTGTGAATTTGTGAACATGATGATAATGGGCTTTTAGTGTAAGAGCTGTTTGAAAAGACTGCCTGAAATCTTTGCCTGTTTTCGTGGGATGGAGTTTTAGCCTGCCTGGTAATAACAGCTAGTTTTGAGTTTTCCCCTCCCCACTCACAGACAGTCCTAGCAAGAGTCTTGCTTGTTGTTACCCAGATATTATTTGACATTGAGTTAAAAGACCTACGCATTGGACCTTAAAATATCCTGCTATCACCTTTCTCCCTCCCTCTCTGTGCCTCCTCCTCTCGCCCCTCTCTTGCTACCCAATCTGCTACCCAATCTTTATTTTCCCCCTCTTTCTATTCTTGGTTTCATACTTATAGCCTGATTCATGTCATATGTTGATTGGTAGATATGGGCCCCCTTGTATTCCACAGGGATCAATCTGTTCCTGGAGTATAAATGAAGAACATGCAACCACATACTGTCAGATCTCCTCTCTCTGTGAGCGCTCAATACCAAACCCAGACCAGAGTCGCCTTCAGCAGTAAATATGTATCTATGGTCATAACAATGCCACTCATCTGAATATTATAAAGGTCTGAGAACAATGGTCAAAGCACTGAACATGTTTATTGCTAACACATGTCAAACACAAAGCCCTAAGACAAAACACGGTTAGTTAAAATGTATGATGCTTTTCATGGTTATTATGCATTAATAAAAACACATTCATGGTTACATTGGATTAGGTAGAGCTCTGAGTCGGGTTCTAATGCTGAAAATAGTTGAAGATACTGTCTAACTGAGTGAGTTTTTTCCCCATCGCCTGCCATGATGGAGTGTAGTTCTAACCCAAACTACGCAATACATGGAAAAACACACTCAGAAACACATGTAGGGAAAACCTCATTTATTTCTCTCTTTTTCCCCTTCTAGCTTTCATCTGTAGTGAACTCAAATGGCCTCCTCCCTCTGCCTATTGTTCTGACTAGATGAGTAGATACATGTGGGTCTGTTTGTCCCAGTGTTGTTTTCATGGAAATGGCAAAATAAATGAAAGAAACCCAAAATGAGCCCCGATGCCGAACCGCTGATTATGAGTGGATGGGGTGGTGGTGGAGGAGAGGGGGCTGGAGAGGGGGAGTGAGAGAGGGTGGGGTGGCTCATACGCCTGCCATATGCTCCCCCTACCTCTCCCCCTCTCCCATTTTCCTCTGTTATGAATTATTTAAGATGCTTAGGGCTCACCCTTTCGCGTGTGTGTGTGTGTGTGTGTGTGTGTGTGTGTGTGTGTGTGTGTGTGTGTTATGAGAGCTGCGTTATGAACATCATAGTCCAACAGCAGTGCTGTCTGCTTTGCTCCTCCCCTCTCATCATGGCAGGAGAGTATCTGTCTGTGGCTGAAAGCCTTCGACATGATGATGGTTTATGGTTACGTTGTGTGTTTGGGATCTAAAGTGTGTGTGTGTGTGTGTACGGCTGGCCTTGTGTGTTTTTAGACAAGTCACTCAGTGTCATCTAGTGTTCTGGAGCAGTCACCAGTTTGTTGAAGGTTAGATGTTTTGTGTAGGTCTCCAATGCTCCGGATACTGAGATGAAGATGCACGCCCTTCAACAATATAAAGGTCATAAGTTCAACGGCCCACGCAGGATTTGACATCACCACATTGTACATTACCTTCTGGTGGGTACTCTAACCATTGCTCCACATCCTGCTCATGACATAATAATACAAATATCAAAGTGCAGAATCCACATTATATTCTGCAGCTTTGCATATCTGAGGTTGGCTAAGATGGCGAGAAGATGACGCTGCAGTGGATAGCAGCCGTCATACGGACTCCTGAACAATTCTGCTATTTTGTGTATTTTTTTTTTTTAAAGCTGATCTTAACTGTTTTTGAACATAATATCTTTGCCATTATTTCCTATGACCAAAAACAGCTTCTGGACATCCGAACAGTGATCACTATCCTCGATTTGGATGAAAATGAGTTGGCAGCGCTGGACGTTCTGCTTCCTCTGGACCAGGTACTAATCTTGAAAGAGAAGCGGTGGTGAAAGAGAGGCCGGCGAGGCGGCATCCTGACGAGACTACGTCTGGGAGCGAATAGAACGCCATTGCCCTCTGTTCTATTGGCGAACGTGCAGTCACTGGGAACAAACGGAATGAGCTCCGTTTGAAACTATCCTATCAACGTGACATGAAAAACAGTCATATCTAGGGGCTGTTGCGGTGACCACAACAGTGGTCACGAGTCATGAAGGCAGTCAAATTCCACATGACCGTTTAGTCACGGTAATTAGACTTCTCCCAGCTCTGATGCTGTTGATGGTCATTAGTATCCTACCAAACTTACTAACTGCCTGGTACTCAACACTCTATTGTCCCTCTAATCACTCTGACATCAATGCAACTGTGATCGAAAATCAAACACTTCCTGAGAGCCAATGAGCTCATGTTGCTTAACATTTCTATAGGCTATGTAATTGCAGGAGAAAACAGAGTGATGGCCGCTAATAAAAAGAGGAGGATCCCATCAGCTTTCTATAGGCTAGACCTACTATATTTATTTCTCAACTTTCCTAATAGTAAGCACATTGCTTATATTTACAACAGGAGTATAGCCTACCTGACTGGCATGAAAATAAACCACGGGGAAAAGCGTCCTCCATTCGCTATTTAAGGGCATAGACGGCATGTATTTTGATACAGGTGCATGATAATAGTCCATTCGAAATCAAAATAAATGTCACATATATTATTTAGTATATTTAAAGACAAGATTAAAACAAGAATAGTCTGATGGGGGACAATATTAGCCTATCACTTGTGAATGATGCCCAGCATAAGAATGTAATGATGTGCACTGAGAGTCGGGAAGCAAGTTCAGGGAGTGAGTGTTTTAGTAAATAAACGCAACATAATACAAAACAAGAAACACTAAAAGAACACAGACATGAAACAGAAACAATGACACCTGGGGAAGGAACCAAATGGAGTGACATATATAGGGAAGGTAATCAGGGAAGTGATGGAGTCCAGGTGAGTCTGACGACGTGCAGGAGCTCGTAACGATGGTGACAGAGGCTGGAGAGGGAGTATACGTGACAAAGAAACAATGCCTTTTTTGTGTGATTTTTTAAAATGTCACCCCTTTTTCTCCCCAATTTCGTGGTATCCAATTAGTAGCTACTATCTTGTCTCATCGCTACAACTCCCGTACGGGCTCGGGAGAGACGAATGTTGAAAGTCATGCGTCCTCCGATACACAACCCAACCAAGCCGCACTGCTTCTTAACACAGCGCGCATCCAACCCGGAAGCCAGCCGCACCAATGTGTCGGAGGAAACACCGTGCACCTGGCAACCTTGGTTAGCGCGCACTGCACCCGACCCCCCACAGGAGTCGCTGGTGCACGATGAGACAAGGATATCCCTACCGGCCAAACTCTCCCTAACCTGGACAACGCTAGGCCAATTGTGCGTCGCCCCAAGGACCTCCCGGTCGCGGCCGGTTACGACAGAGCCTGGGCGCAAACTCAGAGTCTCTGGTGGCACAGCTGGTGCTGCAGTACAGCGCCCTTAACCACTGCGCCACTGTGTGACTTTTTCTAATCATAGTCGCACACCTCATGTAGCCTGCCCTAATATATTTTAACAAGGTTAACTAAAGTGGCCAAATAACTTAAAATTAAGCACATTAATCCGCTTTACAAGGGGAGTAGAGCCTAACTGGCATATATAAGCTGCGCGTGAGTTTCAGGTTTGAGGAAGATAATATTCACCATATAAATGCACTTTTTATAATAAAAGCATTACATGCATAATTGCATTTGCGGTCACTTTTGATAATGGGTTTTTCCTCTAATGGAACATTTGCGCTTATAGCATAATACCATGTGTGCATTGCTGCGCGTATAATGTGAAGAAATAGCCTAATAGGTTTAGCAACAGTTTAAGCTAAACGTTCTGATCTGTTGCGTCAGCCACATGGCATAAAAATGTTTTTTTGTGGAGCGTTCTTCCAATTTCTTTAATATACACCTCAGAGTTGCGTCGGTCTTCACTTGTATGTAGCCTGTGAGAAAGACCCGATCACGCGACGGAGAGCCGCGTGAGTGACACGGAACCCAAACCAGCTGCGTGCGCCATCGTGCATAAATGTTTTTATTTGTATTTTATTTTTTTTATTTTACCCCCTTTTCTCCCCAATTTCGTGGTATCCAATTGTTAGTAGGGACTATCTTGTCTCATCGCTACAACTCCCGTACGGGTTCGGGAGAGACAAAGGTTGAAAGCCATGCGTCCTCCGAAACACAACCCAACCAAGCCGGACTGCTTCTTAACACAGCGGGCATCCAACCCGGAAGCCAGCCACACCAATGTGTGGCCATTCCTCTGTGAAAGTTTGCTGCTCCGGTAGTGAGTAAGGCCTGAAATTAAATTATTCACGACATTCGGGTTACTTCCTAAGGTGGTACAAAGTGATAAAGGTACCAATTTCCTATCAAAGCTCTTCAAGCAGGTGTTAAAATCCTTATCAATTACGAACCGTGTGTCAAGCGCCTATCAGTGTGCGCTTGAACGTTGGCATCAGACATTGAAGTCTATTCTACGTAAATATTGTTTGGAATCTGAGAAAGATTGGGATGAGGGAGTCCCTCTAGTTTTGTTTGCTGCTCGTGAAACTGTGCAGGAGTCCCTAGGTTTCAGCCCGGCTGAACTAGTGTTTGGTCACACAGTGAGAGGACCAATGAAAGTCCTTAAAGAACAGTTTTTGTCCCAAGAGTTGTGTACAGGATATGAGAATGTGTTGGACTATGTTTGTCGCTTTCGTGAGCGCCTACACCAAGCCTGTGCTCTCGCAAAGGAAGCTCTGTGTTCCTCACAGAGGAGGATGAAAAGACACGATGATAAAGAGGCTGTTTCTCGTCCACTACAGCCAGGTAACCAAGTACTGGTGTTATTGCCTGTTCCAGGATCTTCACTGTCAGCTCGTTTCTCTGGTCCTTATTTCATTGAAAAGAAAATAAGTTAAACTGACTATGTGCTTCAAACTCCTGATAGAAAACGCCAATCTCGTGTGTGCCACATTAACATGTTGAAAGCATACCACACCTGCACCTACCACCAGATGAGAGATACGCCGCTTTTTAGGGATGCTTGGCTACTACCGTAGTTTCTGTCAAAATTTCTCTCTCGGCATGAAAAAGGTTCTGAAAAATGTATTAGCAGATTATTTGTCTCGTGTGTAAAAATGATGATTTTAGTAAGGTTGACTTTGTTGTTGATCTTGTGGGTATTCATTGTAATACTTTGGTCCCAATCCACCCCATAGGGTTGCTCTTTTAAGGGTGGGAGTGTTACAGATGCAGGTATCCTGTGTGTGTATTTCTTTTCTCTCCTCCTCACAGGTGGCAATCATCATTCCCCAATCAGTCATCAATCAGCCACTAATCAGAAGACACACCTCCTCCTGTTCCCATTACCCAATCACATTCCCTTTCCCTTGGTTTAAAAAAACCGTGTCTGTTGTTCGCTCTAGAGCTCAATCTCTCTGTCAATGCCATCGGTCTGTCTGGCTTAGGGATGTTTTTGGATACTTATTTCTTTCCTTGGGTCCAGCTCAGCCCCTTTTCCTGCTCCCCCCATTACCGTGTGTTTTCAAATAAACCATGAGTGTTTGACGGTAATTTAGTTGTCTGTGGTTATTTTGTTCTCACTCATACTTTTTCACCTTTATCATTTGCATGAGTCATGTTACGGGTCTCGTTACCATCCCCCCTAGACTGTCGGGCCAAAAGGGATTCGTAACACAGACCAATGTAAGATACAGTCCTAACTCAACCCTGTATGGCAGACCAATGTAAGATACAGTCCTAACTCTACCCTGTATGGCAGACCAATGTAAGATACAGTCCTAACTCACCCCTGTATGGCAGACCAATGTAAGATACAGTCCTAACTCAACCCTGTATGGCAGACCAATGTAAGATACAGTCCTAACTCAACCCTGTATGGCAGACCAATGTAAGATACAGTCCTAACTCACCCCTGTATGGCAGACCAATGTAAGATACAGTCCTAACTCACCCCTGTATGGCAGACCAATGTAAGATACAGTCCTAACTCTACCCTGTATGGCAGACCAATGTAAGATACAGTCCTAACTCACCCCTGTATGGCAGACCAATGTAAGATACAGTCCTAACTCACCCCTATATGGCAGACCAATGTAAGATACAGTCCTAACTCACCCCTATATGGCAGACCAATGTAAGATACAGCAGGATGCTAGAGAGGGAGATTGAAGGAGACGGGTGATTGAAAGAAAATAAAAACATAGAAATGGAAAGATACTGTAAACAGGAGTTCAAAGATGAAAGAGTTGGAAAAAAGATTTGTGACCATGTACGTTGGTCTGTCTGGTTTATCAGACCAGTTACCGGGCGGAGTGAAATGGAGCAGGGAGCTCTTAGTTGTCTCCATAACGTGGTGATGTTTTTAAGGCTTGTTTAGGGGCTGAGGTTTGGAGAGTTGGTGGAGGCTGGATGGAGTATTAGTGATATGTTTAGCATCTGGTCAGGAAGAGAGATGCTCAGGACGGATGAGGAAGAGGCATTTTCACGGTATGGAGATGAGGGAGGTTTAGGGTTTTCCCCAAAGAATATGAGGTGCACTCTTTAAAAAAAATATATATATATTTTTTTTAACTTGATTTGTTATCATACAAGGCCCTTTTTTGCTCTAGATTGCAGGAAATGTCAAATCTCTGAGTCCAAAGGGGATTCAAAAATGGTGAACCAATGCTTTAAGGGTGTGTGTGTGTGGGGGGCGGGGTTGCAGCCTGAACACGGACATTTAAACAATCAGAGTGTCAAGACTCCATAAAACACTTTTCTATCACAAGCTGTCGTTGAGCTTTGACAAGAGGCTTCACCTTGAACATAAATTCAGAGGCATTCAGAAACCGACACTTAGAAAACAGCTGCACCTCTAAACTTCTGCAGCACTTTTAGCCATGTACATAGAACACACAATGTATATCCGAAAAACAACTGTTGTTTAGGCTGTGTACCCTGGCTGACTGTAGTCCAACACTCTACACACGCACACATACACACACCGTCTCCATCCTCCGGCCCCCAGAGCCCCTCTCCTAATCACACACATGGGCTTTCTTGTGAAGTTTCAGCCTGGGCTGATTTGATTAGAGCTGTGTTATTGTAGTTCTGAGTTATTGTAGCTCTGAGTTTATTGTGGATATATCTTGTGATTACTCTGAGTTATCATAGCTGGAATAAGAATAGGAGTTCTTATCTTCCCAGACTGGGAGGAGAGAGACTAAGGGTCAGAGTGTTCTGGAATTGAGGAACGGAATCACACCCTGAGAAGCAGAGGGGGAGAGAGAGGTGAGAAGACGAGAGAGATGTAGGAAGGATGAGGTAGAGATACATACAAAGAGGTATAGAGAGAGGTAGCGAGAACATTTTAGAGCGAGGCACACACAAAGAGGTAGAGAGAACATTTTAGAGCGAGGCACACACAAAGAGGTAGGGAGAACATTTTAGAGAGAGGTACACACAAAGAGGTAGGGAGAACATTTTAGAGAGAGGTACACACAAAGAGGTAGGGAGAACATTTTAGAGAGAGGTACACAGAGGTAGGGAGAACATTTTAGAGAGAGGTACACACAAAGAGGTAGGGAGAACATTTTAGAGAGAGGTACACACAAAGAGGTAGGGAGAACATTTTAGAGCGAGGCACACACAAAGAGGTAGGGAGAACATTTTAGAGTGAGGCACACACAAAGAGGTAGGGAGAACATTTTAGAGAGAGGTACACACAAAGAGGTAGGGAGAACATTTTAGAGCGAGGCACACACAAAGAGGTAGGGAGAACATTTTAGAGAGAGGTACACACAAAGAGGTAGGGAGAACATTTTAGAGCGAGGCACACACAAAGAGGTAGGGAGAACATTTTAGAGCGAGGCACACACAAAGAGGTAGGGAGAACATTTTAGAGAGGTACACACAAAGAGGTAGGGAGAACATTTTAGAGCGAGGCACACACAAAGAGGTAGGGAGAACATTTTAGAGCGAGGCACACACAAAGAGGTAGGGAGAACACTACATGACTGGATATTCCATTTGAACCTCTCTCTGCTGCTGCCACAGTGGTTTTCTGCTGAGCTGTGGGAAAGTTTGTCCTGTGGAGACTCGACTGCCTCCCCCCTGGTTTAATGTTGTTTGTATTGTTCAGTTTCACCGTGTGTGTGTAGAGCGGGTGTCAGCAGAGATGGGCGTGTGTTTTCACACACACAAAGACCGATGTGCTGTGCACCCATCAGCCTGCCACTCTGTCTCCACCCTGACTACCCCATGTAAACACACTCCCTCTGCCAGCAACCTCTCTCGGGGCAGAGATGTGTGTGTGTGTGTGTGTGTGTGTGTGTGTGTGTGTGTGTGTGTGTGTGCGTGTGTGTGTGTGTGCAAAAGAGAGCGGACGGTGCAAAACAAATTATATTTCTGTGATTTCAGAGCTGGACGGAGAGAGTGAGGGTGTGTCGTATACAATCCTGTTCCATGTGAGAGCAGGTTTTCTATCCTTTAATATCCTCAGTGTTAGCGCTGGTGTCATTTTAGGGAAATGGGTGTGAGGACGTGTGTGTCTGGAGGGATCCGTGTATGTCTGACTAAACTTTCTCAGTCTTTGGCTACCGCATGTTGTCGTCGACCCCTGCCTTCTGACCGTTGCTGTGAGGAACCATTCCTCCTATTTGTCAGTTATTTAATGAGGCCTGCATGTTGGATGATGTGTCCAGACAGCTGTCAATCACACGGCTCCGTCCTTCATTCCCATCGTCATGTTGGAAAGTCCATTTATATGGATGTTCGCATGAGCCTTGTGAACACGGCTCTCAATATGAATGTGTGTGTTTGTCATTGTGAAGGTGTGTGTGCGTGTGCGCGTGCGTGTGTGTGTGTGTGTGTGTGCGTGCGCGCCTTCTGGTTTCAGCACTCGGCAGTGATTTGGTGGAACTGTGTAGTTACAACTAGTCTGTATTAGCAGCACTGACAGAGCTGTGTGTGCAGAAAGAAATCATGATAATAATAATTGACTCGTAAATATGAGCTTTATGAGTCACCTCAGAGCAGCGGTCGCCGGGGACGACCATCCAGCCAACTGCACGTACACCCCCGTCACCTAGGCGATAATATCTCTCCTTATACGTCTCCTTTTCTTGTTTGTGCTCTGTTTATTCCTCGCTCTCTCTTTATCTCCCCCAAGTCCACTGCATCCTTAATCAGAATTCCTGAATCTTTTGGATTCTTCTGTTTTTCACAATCTTCTTTTTTCGCATAGACATCGAGGGAGACGTTTCTGTGCTTGTTGACTCATGGTTGTTGATTCTCCCCATAATTGTCTTCCACAATTACATGCTGCAGGCTAGATGTGTCTCTGTGATAGTGTAAGTGCCGGATTGTAAATTTGTGTGTGTTTGTGCGCCAGTGGCGGTCGGTGCCATTTAAGATAAGGGAAGACTAATGTTTTTTTAATGAGCATGGCCTTGTTTCTATTACAGCACTGTTATTTGTATTCCATTCTCCCAGTTCAATGTAACATCGATAGGTTTAGGCTACTACATGATACTAAAATGTTCCTTGTGTTCCCATCATGAGGTTGCTACAACCTAGCCTCTGAATGAGTTTTTAACAGGTCGAGATACAAATGGGAGCAATCAAGGTAATGATGTGACAGACAGTATAACATTCAATTTCTCCTTGCACACTCTTGCCTGAATCTAGTTTATCTCAGGTGCAATTATTAGTCCAAACTAAAACAAGCGTTTCCATTGGACAAATTCAGCTAGGTCCATCCCTGTTTCGTTTCCGTTTGCTTCCGTTTTAAGAAACGTTTTGCAACAGAATCGGTGGAATGAATACACCCCTGATCACCCGCGCACACAGTTCACTTTCATAGCAGTCACATAGGCCTACAGTATCATCACTTTGTTCGCTGCATAATTTATTTTCACATCTACGTGCTCTCCTCCTCTCACCTTTCCCTTCGCTTGTGGACTTCAGTGCACAACACAACAACAAGTTGTTCAACACTGTGGAACTATCGTCTTTCTCTGACACTTTATGCACTGCGGTGCTAGCTAGCTGTAGCTTATGCTTTCAGTACTAGATTCATTCGCTTATTCTTTGATTGGATGGACAACATGCCAGTTCATGCTGCAAGAGTTCTTATAGGTTGGAGGACATCCTCCGGAAGTCGTCATAGTTGCTGTGTAAGTCTGTGGAAGGGGGTGAGAACCATGAGCCTCCTAGGTTTTGTATTGAAGTCGATTGAAGAAACTAGCTGTCCTCTGGCTACACCGTGGTGCTGCCCTACAGAGTGCTGTTGAGGCTACTGTAGACCTTCTTTGCAAAACAGTGTGTTTTAGTCAGTTATTGGGTGATTCAAATATATTTAGGATAGTTTTATCGAAAAAGGAAGACCATTTTTTTTTTCTGAAATTCACTCCCATTCCTCTTCCAAGGAGCCTCCACTGGTGTGCGCGGCTGAACAGTCACGTATGTGACTGTGTGTGTAAGCTGTATTTAGCCGTTTCCTGTGTATAGCTCTGGCAGGCAGATGAGTGTAAATGTTTGTAGAAGCGTAGGCGTATGGAGGTGTGTTTGTGAGGAGTCTATGTGATAGCGAGGCAGGTTGAGGTAAACAGATGCAGTCCTCAGGGTAATCCAAGTCAGACAGGGTCAGATTGAAGGGGGAAGAAGGTTGAGGGGACGGAGTGGACTGGGATGGAGACTTTGTTTATATGCACACTCACAGCAAAGCTCCCCCCATCAAGCAGATGTGCAGATGTTGAGCCTCTTGCTCTCTGTCAGACACACACGTGCACAAACACACACATTGTAAACACAGGGTTACCTCTGTGACCCCTGTACATCTGTGGGGGTTGTAAGTGGGGTACTGCTCCTCCTCATTTATGTACCCCCCACCCCTTCACTAAGGGACTGGCAGTGTCAGCAACACAGCTGTTCTTAAACGGTCTCAACCCTAGTATTCTAACCAATGAGACACTGCCGTGTACTCTTAAAGCCTTGGCAATGTTTTATACGAAGTGTAAGATGCCACACCCTGGCTGGACACTATGCAGAAATGGCACTGAATGAATATCCATGGCTGTGACATACCGTTGAAGTCAACAGTGCAGAATGTACAGTTGCAAAGCAACGGCACACAGGAAACACACACTGCTAATAGTCCAAAAATGTGACTATTATTCAAATGATATGGTCCCTGTCTAATAAAGACTTCCTCCTCTTCCCTACCCGTGTTAGAGTGATGTGACTCATGCATGGTGTAATACTGACCCCCACTGGCTCACTATAGAACTGTCTGGACAACTGAGAACAAACCAACTGAAAGGCTCTCACATCTATGTGCGCACACACATGTTCTCTCTTGACCACTCACACACTCGTACACCTGCCCATGCATACATGTTTTTTCTCTCTCTTAAACACACTAGTTAGCTCACACACACTCGCTCTCAAACACACACACTCGCTCTCATTCAGATTCAAAGTGAATGAAGGCACAACTCTTATTGTGAAAAAGCCGTCCCTCCCCTCCTTTGTACTGTTCACACTCATAGTTATCCACTGCTCCCTCCCTCCTCTCTATGCCCCCCCAGACACTGAAACTGGAATCAGATGGGCTAGCTTAACCCTTTTAAACACTAAGTGTAGTTTCTCGCTGAGAAAAATAAAGGTTCTGAGACAATATGAATTGTCTCTCTGGAGAAGTGTCCCCTAAATGACTTAAATGTACAACGAAGGAGAGAGAGCAACTGAAGGAGAGGTGAATAGGAGAGAGAGCAACTGAAGGAGAGGTGAATAGGAGAGAGAGCAACTGAAGGAGAGGTGAATAGGAGAGAGAGCAACTGAAGGAGAGGTGAATAGGAGAGAGAGCAACTGAAGGAGAGGTGAATAGGAGAGAGAGCAACTGAAGGAGAGGTGAATAGGAGAGAGAGCAACTGAAGGAGAGGTGAATAGGAGAGAGAGCAACTGAAGGAGAGGTGAATAGGAGAGAGAGCAACTGAAGGAGAGGTGAATAGGAGAGAGAGCAACTGAAGGAGAGATGAATAGGAGAGAGAGCAACTGAAGGAGAGATGAATAGGAGAGAGAGCAACTGAAGGAGAGGTGAATAGGAGAGAGAGCAACTGAAGGAGAGATGAATAGGAGAGAGAGCAACTGAAGGAGAGGTGAATAGGAGAGAGAGCAACTGAAGGAGAGGTGAATAAGAGAGAGAGCAACTGAAGGAGGGGTGAATAGGAGAGAGTGAGTTTTTTTCTTCTCTGAATCTTAGTGGCAAGGCTACACACTCTGTTTCACTTAGTCCTGAAAGGGTATTTTTGCCTCGAAGTTTTCGCTCTGCTGGCACCACCAGAGTAAATGAGGACTGGGTGTGAGGGACTGTAATCCTTGGCTTTACCAGAATGATGTGTACTAGAATCATGTGTATCTGTGTGTAAATCAGTGTGCGAGTGATTCAGAATCTCTCTCTCTCCCCGTATGTGAAAAGTGTGGAAGTTTTTACATGGCCCAGGGGTTTGCGGCTGAATAGAAACTATCATCTGGTGAATTACGCCATAAAGTGTTGCAGCCGAGCTTCACCAATTCCCCCGTCTCCAAAAAACATGGATGTTTACATGTAGAACTTGAGGTTATTGAACTTGAAGTTCATGACATAAACTAGAAGTATTTTCACATATGGATTATTGAGCAATGGAGAACTGTGCCATAGATTCAGTAGATTACAATATGGAGTTTAGTACAATATGGAGTTGAGTACAATATGGAGTTTAGTACAATATGGAGTTTAGGGTTGTGTGTGTTATATGTTATACAAAGTGTGTTTGATATGTCATAGTGTGTGTGGTGTGCCTGGCCGTCTGAGGTCTAAGTGCGGCCACAGTGACCAGTGTGTGGCTAGCGGCGGTGACATGGTGGAGCGTGGGGGCTGTGTGTCGCGTGTGTCTCTGTTTGTGTTCTGTATACACAGTCTCCACTAAATTACAGCCTCTGAACACAAACACACACAGAGAGAGAGAGAGACTCTGAAAGAGATTGAGAGAGACTCTGAAAGAGATTGAGAGAGACTCTGAAAGAGAGAGAGATTCTGAAAGAGAGGGAGAGATTCTGAAAGAGAGATTGAAAGAGCGAGAGATTCTGAAAGAGCTATTCTGAAAGAGAGAGACATTCTGAAAGAGAGAGAGAGAGATTCTGAAAGAGCGAGAGAGAGATTCTGAAAGAGAGCGATTCTGAAAGAGAGAGAGAGAGAGATTCTGAAAGAGAGAGAGAGCAAATGTCAAATTGGCTTTTTACCAAATTACCGTACAACAGACCATGTATTCACCCTGCACACCCTAATTGACAACCCAAACAAAGGCAAAGACTTCTCATGTTTTGTTGATTTCAAAAAAGCCTTCGACTCAATTTGGCATGAGGGTCTGCAATACAAATTGATGGAAAGTGGTGTTGGGGGTAAAACATATGATATTATAAAATCCATGTACACAAACAAGTGTGCAGTTAAAATAGGCAAAAAACACACAGATTTCTTCCCATAGGCCGTGGGGTGAGACAGGGATGCAGCTTAAGCCCCACACTCTTCAACATATATCAACAAATTGGCGCGGGCAATAGTCTGCAGCACCCGGCCTCACCCTACTAGAATCTAAAGTCAAATGTCTACTGTTTGCTGATGATCTGGTGCTTCTGTCACCAACCAAGGAGGGCCTACAGCAACACCTAGATATTCTGCACAGATTCAAAATAATGGTGTTCCAAAAAAGGTCCAGTCGCCAGGACCACAAATACAAATTCCATCCAGACACCATTGCCCTAGAGCACACAAAGAACTATACATACCTTTGCCTAAACATCAGCGCCACAGGTAACTTCCACAAAGCTGTGAACGATCTGAGAGACAAGGCAAGAAGGGCTTTCTATGCCATCAAAAGGAACATAAAATGCAACATAACAATTAGGATCTGGCTAAAAATACTTGAATCATTCATATAGCCAATTGCTCTTTATGGTTGTGAGGTCTGGGGTCGGCTCACCAACCAAGATTTCACAAAATGACTCTGCATGCAGAATTCTGCAAAAATATCCTCCATTTACAACGTAGAACACCAAATAATGGATGCAGAGCAGAATTAGGCCGATACCCACTAATTATCAAAATCCAGAAAAGAGCCATTAAATTCTACAACCACCTAAAAGGAAGCGATTCCCAAACCTTCCATAACAAAACCATCACCTACAGAGAGATGAACCTGGAGAAGAGTCCCTTAAGCCAGCTGGTCCTGGGGCTCTGTCCACAAACACACTCCACAGAGCCCCAGGACAGCAGCACAATTAGACCCAATCAAATCATGAGAAAACAAAAATATAATTACTTGACACATTGGAAAGAATTAACAAAAAAAACAGAGCAAACTAGAGTGCTATTTGGCCAGAAACAGAGAGTACAGCGGCAGAATACCTGACCACTGTGACTGACCCAAAATTAAGGAAAGCTTTGACTATGTACAGACTCAGTGAGCATAGTCCTGCTATTGAGAAAGGCCACCATAGGCAGACATTACTCTCAAGAGAAGACAGGCTATGTGCTCACTGCCCACAAAATGAGGTGGAAACTGAGCTGCACTTCCTGACCTCCTACCCAATGTATGACCATATTAGAGATACATATTTCCCTCAGATTACACAGATCCACAAAGATTTCGAAAACAAATCCAATTTTGATAAACTCCCATATCTACTGGGTGAAATTCCACAGTGTGCCATCACAGCAGCAAGATTTGTGACCTGTTGCCACGAGAAAAGGGCAATCAGTGAAGAACAAACACCATTGTAAATACAACCCATATTTATGCTTATTTATCTTCCCTTGTGTACTTTAACCATTTGTACATTGTTAAAACACTGTATATATATAATATGACATTTGTAATGTCTTTATTGTTTTGAAACTTCTGTATGTGTAATGTTTACTGTTAATTTTAATAGTTTATTTAACTTTTGTATATTATTTACCTCACTTGCTTTGGCAATGTTAACACGTTTCCCATGCCAATAAAGCCCGTTGAATTGAATTGAGATTCTGAGAGAGAGAGATTCTGAAAGAGCGAGTGAGAGATTCTGAAAGAGCGAGTGAGAGATTCTGAAAGAGAGAGTGAGAGATTCTGAACGAGAGAGTGAGAGATTCTGAAAGAGAGAGTGAGAGATTCTGAAAGAGAGAGGGAGATCCTGAGAGAGAGAGATATTCTGAAAGAGAGAGAGATTCTGAAAGAGAGAGATTCTAAAAGAGAGAGATATTGAAAAAGAGAGATTCTGAAAGAGAGAGAGATTCTGAAAGAGAGAGATTCTGAAAGAGAGAGAGATTCTGAAGAGAGAGATTCTAAAAGGCACACAGACAGAGACAGACATAGAGAGGGATTATGAAAGACAGACAGACAGAGAGAGAGAGAGAGGGATTCTGAAAGACAAACAACCAGAGAGACAGACAGCCAGAGAGAGGGGTTCTGAAAGACAAACAGCCAGAGAGATATATTCTGGAAAAACAGACAGACACAGACAGACAGAGGGATTCTGACAGACAGACAGACAGAGAGGGATTCTGAGAGAGAGACAGACAAACAGACAGAGAGAGAGAGGGGTTCTGAAATACAAACAACCAGAGAGACAGACAGCCAGAGAGAGAGAGGGGTTCTGAAAGACAAACAACCAGAGAGACAAACAACCAGAGAGACAGACAGCCAGAGAGAGAGAGGGATTCTGAAAGACAAACAACCAGAGAGACAGACAGACAGAGAGAGAGAGGGATTCTGAAAGACAAACAATCAGAGAGACAGACAGACAGACAGACAGACAGACAGACAGACAGACAGACAGAGAGAGAGAGAGAGGGGTTCTGAAATACAAACAACCAGAGAGACAGACAGCCAGAGAGAGAGAGGGATTCTGAAAGACAAACAACCAGAGAGACAGACAGACAGACAGAGAGAGAGAGGGATTCTGAAAGACAAACAACCAGAGAGACAGACAGCCAGATAGAGGGGTTCTGAAAGACAAACAGCCAAAGAGACATACAGCCAGAGAGAGAGAGGGATTCTGAAAGACAAACAACCAGAGAGAAAGACAGACAGACAGAGAGAGAGAGGGATTCTGAAAGACAACCAACCAGAGAGACAGACAGACAGACAGAGAGAGAGGGATTCTGAAAGACAACCAACCAGAGAGACAGACAGACAGACAGAGAGAGAGGGGGATTCTGAAAGACAACCAACCAGAGAGAAAGACAAACAGCCAAAGAGACATACAGCCAGAGAGAGAGAGGGATTCTGAAAGACAAACAACCAGAGAGAAAGACAGACAGACAGACAGACAGACAGACAGACAGACAGACAGACAGACAGACAGACAGACAGACAGACAGAGAGAGAGGGGGATTCTGAAAGACAATCCAACCAGAGAGACAGACAGACAGCCAGAGAGAGAGATATTCTGAAAGACAAACAACCAGAGAGAGAGGGATTCTGAAAGACAAACAGCCAAAGAGACATACAGACAGAGAGAGAGAGGGATTCTGAAAGACAAACAACCAGAGAGAAAGACAGACAGACAGACAGACAGAGAGAGAGAGGGATTCTGAAAGACAAACAACCAGAGAGACAGACAGCCAGATAGAGGGGTTCTGAAAGACAAACAGCCAAAGAGACATACAGCCAGAGAGAGAGAGGGATTCTGAAAGACAACCAACCAGAGAGACAGACAGACAGACAGACAGAGAGAGAGGGATTCTGAAAGACAAACAACCAGAGAGAAAGACAGACAGACAGACAGACAGACAGACAGACAGACAGACAGACAGACAGACAGAGAGAGAGAGGGGATTCTGAAAGACAACCAACCAGAGAGAAAGACAAACAGCCAAAGAGACATACAGCCAGAGAGAGAGAGGGATTCTGAAAGACAAACAACCAGAGAGAAAGACAGACAGACAGACAGACAGACAGACAGACAGACAGACAGACAGAGAGAGAGAGAGAGGGATTCTGAAAGACAAACAACCAGAGAGACAGACAGCCAGATAGAGGGGTTCTGAAAGACAAACAGCCAAAGAGACATACAGCCAGAGAGAGAGAGGGGTTCTGAAAGACAAACAACCAGAGAGAAAGACAGACAGACAGACAGACAGGGAGAGAAAGGGATTCTGAAATACAAACAACCAGAGAGAGAGGGGGTTCTGAAAGACAGACAGCCAGAGAGAGAGAGGGATTCTGAAAGACAAACAACCAGAGAGACAGACAGCCAGAGAGAGGGATTCTGAAAGACAAACAACCAGAGAGAGAGAGAGGGATTCTGAAAGACAAACAACCAGAGAGACAGACAGCCAGAGAGAGAGAGATTCTGAAAGACAAACAACCAGAGAGACAGACAGCCAGAGAGAGAGGGATTCTGAAAGACAAACAACCAGAGAGACAGACAGCCAGAGAGACAGACAGCCAGAGAGAGAGAGGGATTCTGAAAGACAAACAACCAGAGAGACAAACAACCAGAGAGAGAGGGGGATTCTGAAAGACAAACAACCAGAGAGAGAGAGTGATTCTGAAAGACAAACAACCAGAGAGACAGACAGCCAGAGAGAGGGATTCTGAAAGACAAACAACCAGAGAGACATACAGCCAGAGAGAGAGAGGGGTTCTGAAAGACAGACAGCCAGAGAGAGGGGGATTCTGAAAGACAAACAGCCAGAGAGAGGGGGATTCTGAAAGACAAACAGCCAGAGAGACATACAGCCAGAGAGAGAGGGGGTTCTGAAAGACAAACAGCCAGAGAGAGGGGGATTCTGAAAGACAAACAGCCAGAGAGACATACAGCCAGAGAGAGAGAGGGGTTCTGAAATACAAACAACCAGAGAGACAGACAGCCAGAGAGAGAGAGGGATTCTGAAAGACAAACAGCCAGAGAGACAGACAGACAGACAGACAGAGAGAGAGGGATTCTGAAAGACAAACAACCAGAGAGAAAGACAGACAGACAGACAGACAAACAGACAGAGAGAGAGAGGGATTCTGAAAGACAACCAACCAGAGAGACAGACAGACAGACAGACAGAGAGAGAGGGATTCTGAAAGACAAACAACCAGAGAGAAAGACAGACAGACAGACAGAGAGAGAGAGGGATTCTGAAAGACAACCAACCAGAGAGAAAGACAAACAGCCAAAGAGACATACAGCCAGAGAGAGAGAGGGATTCTGAAAGACAACCAACCAGAGAGACAGACAGACAGACAGACAGAGAGAGAGGGATTCTGAAAGACAAACAACCAGAGAGAAAGACAGACAGACAGACAGACAGACAGACAGACAGACAGAGAGAGAGGGGGATTCTGAAAGACAATCCAACCAGAGAGACAGACAGACAGCCAGAGAGAGAGATATTCTGAAAGACAAACAACCAGAGAGAGAGGGATTCTGAAAGACAAACAGCCAAAGAGACATACAGACAGAGAGAGAGAGGGATTCTGAAAGACAAACAACCAGAGAGAAAGACAGACAGACAGACAGAGAGAGAGAGGGATTCTGAAAGACAAACAACCAGAGAGACAGACAGCCAGATAGAGGGGTTCTGAAAGACAAACAGCCAAAGAGACATACAGCCAGAGAGAGAGAGGGATTCTGAAAGACAACCAACCAGAGAGACAGACAGACAGAGAGAGAGGGATTCTGAAAGACAAACAACCAGAGAGACAGACAGACAGACAGACAGACAGACAGACAGACAGACAGACAGAGAGAGAGAGAGAGGGGATTCTGAAAGACAACCAACCAGAGAGAAAGACAAACAGCCAAAGAGACATACAGCCAGAGAGAGAGAGGGATTCTGAAAGACAAACAACCAGAGAGAAAGACAGACAGACAGACAGACAGACAGACAGACAGACAGACAGACAGACAGACAGAGAGAGAGAGAGAGAGAGAGAGAGAGAGGGATTCTGAAAGACAAACAACCAGAGAGACAGACAGACAGACAGACAGAGAGAGAGGGATTCTGAAAGACAAACAACCAGAGAGAAAGACAGACAGACAGACAGACAGACAGACAGAGAGAGGGGGGATTCTGAAAGACAATCCAACCAGAGAGACAGACAGACAGCCAGAGAGAGAGATATTCTGAAAGACAAACAACCAGAGAGAGAGGGATTCTGAAAGACAAACAGCCAAAGAGACATACAGACAGAGAGAGAGAGGGATTCTGAAAGACAAACAACCAGAGAGAAAGACAGACAGACAGACAGAGAGAGAGAGGGATTCTGAAAGACAAACAACCAGAGAGACAGACAGCCAGATAGAGGGGTTCTGAAAGACAAACAGCCAAAGAGACATACAGCCAGAGAGAGAGAGGGATTCTGAAAGACAACCAACCAGAGAGACAGACAGACAGACAGACAGAGAGAGAGGGATTCTGAAAGACAAACAACCAGAGAGAAAGAAAGACAGACAGACAGACAGACAGACAGACAGACAGACAGACAGACAGACAGACAGACAGACAGAGAGAGAGAGGGATTCTGAAAGACAACCAACCAGAGAGAAAGACAAACAGCCAAAGAGACATACAGCCAGAGAGAGAGAGGGATTCTGAAAGACAAACAACCAGAGAGAAAGACAGACAGACAGACAGACAGACAGACAGACAGACAGAGAGAGAGAGAGAGGGGATTCTGAAAGACAAACAACCAGAGAGACAGACAGCCAGATAGAGGGGTTCTGAAAGACAAACAGCCAAAGAGACATACAGCCAGAGAGAGAGAGGGATTCTGAAAGACAACCAACCAGAGAGACAGACAGACAGACAGACAGGGAGAGAGGGATTCTGAAATACAAACAACCAGAGAGACAGACAGCCAGAGAGAGAGGGGGTTCTGAAAGACAGACAGCCAGAGAGAGAGAGGGATTCTGAAAGACAAACAACCAGAGAGACAGACAGCCAGAGAGACATATAGCCAGAGAGAGAGAGAGGGATTCTGAAAGACAAACAACCAGAGAGACAGACAGCCAGAGAGAGAGAGATTCTGAAAGACAAACAACCAGAGAGACATACAGCCAGAGAGAGAGAGGGGTTCTGAAAGACAGACAGCCAGAGAGAGGGGGATTCTGAAAGACAAACAGCCAGAGAGAGGGGGATTCTGAAAGACAAACAGCCAGAGAGACATACAGCCAGAGAGAGAGGGGGTTCTGAAAGACAAACAGCCAGAGAGAGGGGGATTCTGAAAGACAAACAGCCAGAGAGACATACAGCCAGAGAGAGAGAGGGGTTCTGAAATACAAACAACCAGAGAGACAGACAGCCAGAGAGAGAGAGGGATTCTGAAAGACAAACAACCAGAGAGACAGACAGACAGACAGACAGAGAGAGAGGGATTCTGAAAGACAAACAACCAGAAAGACAGACAGACAGACAGACAGACAGACAGAGAGAGGGAATCTGAAAAACAACCAACCAGAGAGACAGACAGACAGAGAGAGAGGGATTCTGAAAGACAACCAACCAGAGAGACAGACAGACAGACAGAGAGAGAGAGGGATTCTGAAAGACAACCAACCAGAGAGAAAGACAAACAGCCAAAGAGACATACAGCCAGAGAGAGAGAGGGATTCTGAAAGACAACCAACCAGAGAGACAGACAGACAGACAGACAGAGAGAGAGGGATTCTGAAAGACAAACAACCAGAGAGAAAGAAAGACAGACAGACAGACAGACAGACAGACAGAGAGAGAGGGGGATTCTGAAAGACAATCCAACCAGAGAGACAGACAGACAGCCAGAGAGAGAGATATTCTGAAAGACAAACAACCAGAGAGAGAGGGATTCTGAAAGACAAACAGCCAAAGAGACATACAGACAGAGAGAGAGAGGGATTCTGAAAGACAAACAACCAGAGAGAAAGACAGACAGACAGACAGAGAGAGAGAGGATTCTGAAAGACAAACAACCAGAGAGACAGACAGCCAGATAGAGGGGTTCTGAAAGACAAACAGCCAAAGAGACATACAGCCAGAGAGAGAGAGGGATTCTGAAAGACAACCAACCAGAGAGACAGACAGACAGACAGACAGAGAGAGAGGGATTCTGAAAGACAAACAACAACCAGACAGACAGACAGACAGACAGACAGACAGACAGACAGACAGACAGACAGACAGACAGACAGACAGAGAAAGAGAGGGATTCTGAAAGACAACCAACCAGAGAGAAAGACAAACAGCCAAAGAGACATACAGCCAGAGAGAGAGAGGGATTCTGAAAGACAAACAACCAGAGAGAAAGACAGACAGACAGACAGACAGACAGACAGACAGACAGACAGACAGACAGACAGAGAGAGAGAGAGAGAGGGATTCTGAAAGACAAACAACCAGAGAGACAGACAGCCAGATAGAGGGGTTCTGAAAGACAAACAGCCAAAGAGACATACAGCCAGAGAGAGAGAGGGATTCTGAAAGACAACCAACCAGAGAGACAGACAGACAGACAGACAGGGAGAGAGGGATTCTGAAATACAAACAACCAGAGAGACAGACAGCCAGAGAGAGAGGGGGTTCTGAAAGACAGACAGCCAGAGAGAGAGAGGGATTCTGAAAGACAAACAACCAGAGAGACAGACAGCCAGAGAGACATATAGCCAGAGAGAGAGAGAGGGATTCTGAAAGACAAACAACCAGAGAGACAGACAGCCAGAGAGAGAGATTCTGAAAGACAAACAACCAGAGAGACATACAGCCAGAGAGAGAGGGGTTCTGAAAGACAGACAGCCAGAGAGAGGGGGATTCTGAAAGACAAACAGCCAGAGAGAGGGGATTCTGAAAGACAAACAGCCAGAGAGACATACAGCCAGAGAGAGAGGGGGTTCTGAAAGACAAACAGCCAGAGAGAGGGGGATTCTGAAAGACAAACAGCCAGAGAGACATACAGCCAGAGAGAGAGAGGGGTTCTGAAATACAAACAACCAGAGAGACAGACAGCCAGAGAGAGAGAGGGATTCTGAAAGACAAACAGCCAGAGAGACAGACAGACAGACAGACAGAGAGAGAGGGATTCTGAAAGACAAACAGACAGACAGACAGACAGACAGACAGAGAGAGAGAGGGATTCTGAAAGACAACCAACCAGAGAGACAGACAGACAGACAGACAGAGAGAGAGGGATTCTGAAAGACAACCAACCAGAGAGACAGACAGACAGAGAGAGAGAGGGATTCTGAAAGACAAACAACCAGAGAGACAGACAGCCAGAGAGAGAGAGGGATTCTGAAAGACAAACAACCAGAGAGACAGACAGACAGAGAGAGAGAGAGGGAGGGATTCTGAAAGACAACCAACTAGAGAGAAAGACAGACAGACAGACAGACAGACAGACAGACAGACAGACAGACAGACAGAGAGAGGGGGATTCTGAAAGACAATCCAACCAGAGAGACAGACAGACAGCCAGAGAGAGAGATATTCTGAAAGACAAACAACCAGAGAGAGAGGGATTCTGAAAGACAAACAGCCAAAGAGACATACAGACAGCCAGATAGAGGGATTCTGAAAGACAACCAACCAGAGAGACATACAGCCAGAGAGAGAGAGGGATTCTGAAAGACAACCAACCAGAGAGACAGACAGACAGACAGACAGAGAGAGAGGGATTCTGAAAGACAAACAACCAGAGAGAAAGACAGACAGACAGACAGACAGACAGACAGACAGACAGAGAGAGAGAGGGATTCTGAAAGACAACCAACCAGAGAGAAAGACAAACAGCCAAAGAGACATACAGCCAGAGAGAGAGGGATTCTGAAAGACAAACAACCAGAGAGAAAGACAGACAGACAGACAGACAGACAGACAGACAGACAGACAGACAGACAGACAGAGAGAGAGAGGGATTCTGAAAGACAACCAACCAGAGAGACAGACAGACAGACAGAGAGAGAGAGGGATTCTGAAAGACAACCAACCAGAGAGAAAGACAAACAGCCAAAGAGACATACAGCCAGAGAGAGAGAGGATTCTGAAAGACAACCAACCAGAGAGACAGACAGACAGACAGACAGAGAGAGAGGGATTCTGAAAGACAAACAACCAGAGAGAAAGAAAGACAGACAGACAGACAGACAGACAGACAGAGAGAGAGGGGGATTCTGAAAGACAATCCAACCAGAGAGACAGACAGACAGCCAGAGAGAGAGATATTCTGAAAGACAAACAACCAGAGAGAGAGGGATTCTGAAAGACAAACAGCCAAAGAGACATACAGACAGAGAGAGAGAGGGATTCTGAAAGACAAACAACCAGAGAGAAAGACAGACAGACAGACAGAGAGAGAGAGGGATTCTGAAAGACAAACAACCAGAGAGACAGACAGCCAGATAGAGGGGTTCTGAAAGACAAACAGCCAAAGAGACATACAGCCAGAGAGAGAGAGGGATTCTGAAAGACAACCAACCAGAGAGACAGACAGACAGACAGACAGAGAGAGAGGGATTCTGAAAGACAAACAACCAGAGAGAAAGACAGACAGACAGACAGACAGACAGACAGACAGACAGACAGACAGACAGACAGACAGAGAAAGAGAGGGATTCTGAAAGACAACCAACCAGAGAGAAAGACAAACAGCCAAAGAGACATACAGCCAGAGAGAGAGAGGGATTCTGAAAGACAAACAACCAGAGAGAAAGACAGACAGACAGACAGACAGACAGACAGACAGACAGACAGACAGACAGACAGACAGAGAGAGAGAGAGAGGGATTCTGAAAGACAAACAACCAGAGAGACAGACAGCCAGATAGAGGGGTTCTGAAAGACAAACAGCCAAAGAGACATACAGCCAGAGAGAGAGAGGGATTCTGAAAGACAACCAACCAGAGAGACAGACAGACAGACAGACAGGGAGAGAGGGATTCTGAAATACAAACAACCAGAGAGACAGACAGCCAGAGAGAGAGGGGGTTCTGAAAGACAGACAGCCAGAGAGAGAGAGGGATTCTGAAAGACAAACAACCAGAGAGACAGACAGCCAGAGAGACATATAGCCAGAGAGAGAGAGAGGGATTCTGAAAGACAAACAACCAGAGAGACAGACAGCCAGAGAGAGAGAGATTCTGAAAGACAAACAACCAGAGAGACATACAGCCAGAGAGAGAGAGGGGGTTCTGAAAGACAGACAGCCAGAGAGAGGGGGATTCTGAAAGACAAACAGCCAGAGAGAGGGGGATTCTGAAAGACAAACAGCCAGAGAGACATACAGCCAGAGAGAGAGGGGGTTCTGAAAGACAAACAGCCAGAGAGAGGGGATTCTGAAAGACAAACAGCCAGAGAGACATACAGCCAGAGAGAGAGAGGGGTTCTGAAATACAAACAACCAGAGAGACAGACAGCCAGAGAGAGAGAGGGATTCTGAAAGACAAACAGCCAGAGAGACAGACAGACAGACAGACAGAGAGAGAGGGATTCTGAAAGACAAACAGACAGACAGACAGACAGACAGACAGAGAGAGAGAGGGATTCTGAAAGACAACCAACCAGAGAGACAGACAGACAGACAGACAGAGAGAGAGGGATTCTGAAAGACAACCAACCAGAGAGACAGACAGACAGACAGAGAGAGAGAGGGATTCTGAAAGACAACCAACCAGAGAGAAAGACAAACAGCCAAAGAGACATACAGCCAGAGAGAGAGAGGGATTCTGAAAGACAACCAACCAGAGAGACAGACAGACAGACAGACAGAGAGAGAGGGATTCTGAAAGACAAACAACCAGAGAGAAAGACAGACAGACAGACAGACAGACAGACAGACAGACAGACAGACAGACAGACAGACAGACAGACAGACAGACAGACAGAGAGAGGGGGATTCTGAAAGACAATCCAACCAGAGAGACAGACAGACAGCCAGAGAGAGAGATATTCTGAAAGACAAACAACCAGAGAGAGAGGGATTCTGAAAGACAAACAGCCAAAGAGACATACAGACAGCCAGATAGAGGGATTCTGAAAGACAACCAACCAGAGAGACATACAGCCAGAGAGAGAGAGGGATTCTGAAAGACAAACAACCAGAGAGACAGACAGACAGACAGACAGAGAGAGAGGGATTCTGAAAGACAAACAACCAGAGAGAAAGACAGACAGACAGACAGACAGACAGACAGACAGACAGACAGAGAGAGAGAGGGATTCTGAAAGACAACCAACCAGAGAGAAAGACAAACAGCCAAAGAGACATACAGCCAGAGAGAGAGAGGGATTCTGAAAGACAAACAACCAGAGAGAAAGACAGACAGACAGACAGACAGACAGACAGACAGACAGACAGACAGACAGACAGAGAGAGAGAGAGGGATTCTGAAAGACAAACAACCAGAGAGACAGACAGCCAGATAGAGGGTTCTGAAAGACAAACAGCCAAAGAGACATACAGCCAGAGAGAGAGAGGGGTTCTGAAAGACAAACAACCAGAGAGAAAGACAGACAGACAGACAGGGAGAGAAAGGGATTCTGAAATACAAACAACCAGAGAGACAGACAGCCAGAGAGAGGGGGGTTCTGAAAGACAAACAACCAGAGAGAGAGAGTGATTCTGAAAGACAAACAACCAGAGAGACAGACAGCCAGAGAGAGGGATTCTGAAAGACAAACAACCAGAGAGAGAGAGAGATTCTGAAAGACAAACAACCAGAGAGACAGACAGCCAGAGAGAGAGGGATTCTGAAAGACAAACAACCAGAGAGACAGACAGCCAGAGAGACATATAGCCAGAGAGAGAGGGACAAACACCAAATTGAGACTCTGCACGCAGAATTCTGCAAAAATATCCTCCGTGTACAACGTAAAACACCAAATAATGCATGCAGAGCAGAATTAGGCCGATACCCACTAATTATCAAAATCCAGAAAAGAGCCATTAAATTCTACAACCACCTAAAAGGAAGCGATTCACAAACCTTCCATAACAAAGCCATCACAAACAGAGAGATGAACCTGGAGAAGAGTCCCCTAAGCAAACTGGTCCTAGGGCTCTGTTCACAAACACAAACACACCCTACAGAGCCCCAGGACAACAGCACAACTAGACCCAACCAAATCATGAGAAAACAAAAAGATAATTACTTAACACATTGGAAAGAATTAACAAAAAAACAGAGCAAACTAGAATGCTATTTGGCCCTACACAGAGAGTACACAGCGGCAGAATACCTGACCACTGTGACTGACCCAAAATTAAGGAAAGCTTTGACTATGTACAGACTCAGTGAGCATAGCCTTGCTATTGAGAAAGGCCGCCGTAGGCAGACATGGCTCTCAAGAGAAGACAGGCTATGTGCTCACTGCCCACAAAATGAGGTGGAAACTGAGCTGCACTTCCTAACCTCCTGCCCAATGTATGACCATATTAGAGAGACATATTTCCCCCAGATCACACAGATCCACAAAGAATTCGAAAACATATCCAATTTTGAAAAACTCCCATACCTACTGGGTGAAATTCCACAGTGTGCCATCACAGCAGCAAGATTTGTGACCTGTTGCCACGAGAAAAGGGCAACCAGTGAAGAACAAACACCATTGTAAATTCAACCCATATTTATGCTTATTTATTTTATCTTGTGTCCTTTAATTATTTGTACATTGTGTATATATGTATGTGTATATATATATATATATATATATATATATATATATATATATATATGTATGTATATATATATATATATATATATATATATATATATATATATATATATATATATATATATATATATATATATATATATAATATATGACATTTGTAATGTCTTTACTGTTTTGAAACTGTTGTATGTGTAATGTTTACTGTTAATTTTTGTTGTTTTTCACTTTATATATTCACTTTGTATGTTGTCTACCTCACTTGCTTTGGCAATGTTAACACATGTTTCCCATGCCAATAAAGCCCTTGAATTGAATTGAATTGAGAGAGGGATTCTGAAATACAAACAACCAGAGAGACAGACAGCCAGAGAGAGAGGGGGTTCTGAAAGACAGACAGCCAGAGAGAGAGAGGGATTCTGAAAGACAAACAACCAGAGAGACAGACAGCCAGAGAGACATATAGCCAGAGAGAGAGAGAGGGATTCTGAAAGACAAACAACCAGAGAGACATACAGCCAGAGAGAGAGAGGGGTTCTGAAAGACAGACAGCCAGAGAGAGGGGGATTCTGAAAGACAAACAGCCAGAGAGAGGGGGATTCTGAAAGACAAACAGCCAGAGAGACATACAGCCAGAGAGAGAGGGGGTTCTGAAAGACAAACAGCCAGAGAGAGGGGGATTCTGAAAGACAAACAGCCAGAGAGACATACAGCCAGAGAGAGAGAGGGGTTCTGAAATACAAACAACCAGAGAGACAGACAGACAGACAGAGAGAGAGGGATTCTGAAAGACAAACAACCAGAGAGACAGACAGACAGACAGACAGAGAGAGAGGGATTCTGAAAGACAAACAACCAGAGAGAAAGACAGACAGACAGACAGACAGACAGAGAGAGAGAGGGATTCTGAAAGACAACCAACCAGAGAGACAGACAGACAGACAGACAGAGAGAGAGGGATTCTGAAAGACAAACAACCAGAGAGAAAGACAGACAGACAGACAGACAGAGAGAGAGGGGATTCTGAAAGACAACCAACCAGAGAGAAAGACAAACAGCCAAAGAGACATACAGCCAGAGAGAGAGAGGGATTCTGAAAGACAACCAACCAGAGAGACAGACAGACAGACAGACAGAGAGAGAGGGATTCTGAAAGACAAACAACCAGAGAGAAAGACAGACAGACAGACAGACAGACAGACAGACAGACAGAGAGAGGGGGGATTCTGAAAGACAATCCAACCAGAGAGACAGACAGACAGCCAGAGAGAGAGATATTCTGAAAGACAAACAACCAGAGAGAGAGGGATTCTGAAAGACAAACAGCCAAAGAGACATACAGACAGAGAGAGAGAGGGATTCTGAAAGACAAACAACCAGAGAGAAAGACAGACAGACAGACAGAGAGAGAGAGGGATTCTGAAAGACAAACAACCAGAGAGACAGACAGCCAGATAGAGGGGTTCTGAAAGACAAACAGCCAAAGAGACATACAGCCAGAGAGAGAGAGGGATTCTGAAAGACAACCAACCAGAGAGACAGACAGACAGAGAGAGAGGGATTCTGAAAGACAAACAACCAGAGAGAAAGACAAACAGCCAAAGAGACATACAGCCAGAGAGAGAGAGGGATTCTGAAAGACAAACAACCAGAGAGAAAGACAGACAGACAGACAGACAGACAGACAGACAGACAGACAGAGAGAGAGAGAGAGGGGATTCTGAAAGACAAACAACCAGAGAGACAGACAGACAGACAGACAGAGAGAGAGGGATTCTGAAAGACAAACAACCAGAGAGAAAGACAGACAGACAGACAGACAGACAGACAGAGAGAGAGGGGGATTCTGAAAGACAATCCAACCAGAGAGACAGACAGACAGCCAGAGAGAGAGATATTCTGAAAGACAAACAACCAGAGAGAGAGGATTCTGAAAGACAAACAGCCAAAGAGACATACAGACAGAGAGAGAGAGGGATTCTGAAAGACAAACAACCAGAGAGAAAGACAGACAGACAGACAGAGAGAGAGAGGATTCTGAAAGACAAACAACCAGAGAGACAGACAGCCAGATAGAGGGGTTCTGAAAGACAAACAGCCAAAGAGACATACAGCCAGAGAGAGAGAGGGATTCTGAAAGACAACCAACCAGAGAGACAGACAGACAGACAGACAGACAGAGAGAGAGGGATTCTGAAAGACAAACAACCAGAGAGAAAAGACAGACAGACAGACAGACAGACAGACAGACAGACAGACAGACAGACAGACAGACAGACAGAGAGAGAGGGATTCTGAAAGACAACCAACCAGAGAGAAAGACAAACAGCCAAAGAGACATACAGCCAGAGAGAGAGAGGATTCTGAAAGACAAACAACCAGAGAGAAAGACAGACAGACAGACAGACAGACAGACAGACAGACAGACAGACAGACAGAGAGAGAGAGAGAGGGATTCTGAAAGACAAACAACCAGAGAGACAGACAGCCAGATAGAGGGGTTCTGAAAGACAAACAGCCAAAGAGACATACAGCCAGAGAGAGAGAGGGATTCTGAAAGACAACCAACCAGAGAGACAGACAGACAGACAGACAGACAGGGAGAGAGGGATTCTGAAATACAAACAACCAGAGAGACAGACAGCCAGAGAGAGAGGGGGTTCTGAAAGACAGACAGCCAGAGAGAGAGGGATTCTGAAAGACAAACAACCAGAGAGACAGACAGCCAGAGAGACATATAGCCAGAGAGAGAGAGAGGGATTCTGAAAGACAAACAACCAGAGAGACAGACAGCCAGAGAGAGAGAGATTCTGAAAGACAAACAACCAGAGAGACATACAGCCAGAGAGAGAGAGGGGTTCTGAAAGACAGACAGCCAGAGAGAGGGGGATTCTGAAAGACAAACAGCCAGAGAGAGGGGGATTCTGAAAGACAAACAGCCAGAGAGACATACAGCCAGAGAGAGAGGGGGTTCTGAAAGACAAACAGCCAGAGAGAGGGGGATTCTGAAAGACAAACAGCCAGAGAGACATACAGCCAGAGAGAGAGAGGGGTTCTGAAATACAAACAACCAGAGAGACAGACAGCCAGAGAGAGAGAGAGGGATTCTGAAAGACAAACAGCCAGAGAGAGAGAGGGATTCTGAAAGACAAACAACCAGAGAGAAAGACAGACAGACAGACAGACAGACAGACAGACAGACTGAAAGACAAACAACCAGAGAGACAGACAGCCAGAGAGAGGGGTTCTGAAAGACAAACAGCCAAAGAGACATACAGCCAGAGAGAGAGAGCGATTCTGAAAGACAAACAACCAGAGAGAAAGACAGACGGACAGACAGAGAGAGAGAGGGATTCTGAAAGACAAACAACCAGAGAGAAAGACAGACGGACAGACAGAGAGAGAGGGGATTCTGAAAGACAAACAACCAGAGAGACAGACAGCCAGAGAGAGAGGGATTCTGAAAGACAAACAGCCAGAGAGAGAGAGGGATTCTGAAAGACAAAACAACCAGAGAGACAGACAGCCAGAGAGACATATAGCCAGAGAGAGAGAGAGGGATTCTGAAAGACAAACAACCAGAGAGACAGACACCCAGAGAGAGAGAGATCTGAAAGACAAACAACCAGAGAGACATACAGCCAGAGAGAGAGAGGGGTTCTGAAAGACAGACAGCCAGGGAGACAGACAGCCAGAGAGAGAGAGGGATTCTGAAAGACAGGCAGCCAGAGAGAGGGGGATTCTGAAAGACAAACAGCCAGAGAGAGGGGGATTCTGAAAGACAAACAGCCAGAGAGAGGGGGATTCTGAAAGACAAACAGCCAGAGAGACATACAGCCAGAGAGAGAGGGGGTTCTGAAAGACATGCAGCCAGAGAGAGGGGGATTCTGAAAGACAAACAGCCAGAGAGAGGGGGATTCTGAAAGACAAACAGCCAGAGAGACAAACAGCCAGAGTGAGGGGATTCTGAAAGACAAACAGCCAGAGAGAGGGGGATTCTGAAAGACAAAACAGCCAGAGAGACAGACAGCCAGAGAGGGGGGTTCTGAAAGACAAGCAGCCAGAGAGAGGGGGGATTCTGAAAGACAAACAACCAGAGAGACAGACAGCCAGAGAGAGAGAGGGGTTCTGAAATACAAACAACTCGAGAGACAGACAGACAGACAGACAGACAGAGAGAGGGATTCTGACAGAGACAGACAGACAGACAGACAGGCAGAGAGAGGGAAATTCTGAAAGACAAACAACCAGAGAGACAGACAGACAGAGAGAGAGCGGGGTTCTGAAATACAAACAACCAGAGAGACAGACAGCCAGAGAGAGAGGGATTCTGAAAGACAAACAACCCGAGAGACAGACAGCCAGAGAGAACGATTCTGAAAGACAAACAACCAGAGAGACAGACGGCCAGAGAGAGAGGGATTCTGAAAGACAAACAGCCAGAGAGACATACAGCCAGAGAGAGAGGGATTCTGAAAGACAAACAACCAGAGAGACAGACAGCCAGAGAGAGAGAGAGGGATTCTGAAAGACAAACAACCAGAGAGACAGACACCCAGAGAGAGAGAGATTCTGAAAGACAAACAACCAGAGAGACATACAGCCAGAGAGAGAGAGGGGTTCTGAAAGACAGACAGCCAGGTAGACAGACAGCCAGAGAGAGAGAGGGATTCTGAAAGACAAACAACCAGAGAGACAGACAGCCAGAGATAGAGGGGGATTCTGAAAGACAAACAGCCAGAGAGAGAGGGATTCTGAAAGACAAACAGCCAGAGAGACATACAGCCAGAGAGAGAGGGGGGTTCTGAAAGACAGGCAGCCAGAGAGAGGGGGATTCTGAAAGACAAACAGCCAGAGTGAGGGGGATTCTGAAAGACAAACAGCCAGAGTGAGGGGGATTCTGAAAGACAAACAGCCAGAGAGAGGGGATTCTGAAAGACAAAACAGCCAGAGAGAGAGAGGGATTCTGAAAGACAAACAACCAGAGAGAGAGAGGGATTCTGAAAGACAAACAACCAGAGAGACAGACAGCCAGAGAGAGAGAGGGATTCTGAAAGACAAACAGCCAGAGAGAGAGGGATTCTGAAAGACAAGCAGCCAGAGTGAGGGGATTCTGAAAGACAAACAGCCAGAGAGAGGGGGATTCTGAAAGACAAAACAGCCAGAGAGAGAGAGGGATTCTGAAAGACAAACAACCAGAGAGAGAGAGGGATTCTGAAAGACAAACAACCAGAGAGACAGACAGCCAGAGAGAGAGGGGGATTCTGAAAGACAAACAACCAGAGAGAGAGGGATTCTGAAAGACAAAACAACCAGAGAGAGAGAGGGATTCTGAAAGACAAACAACCAGAGAGAGAGAGTGATTCTGAAAGACAAACAACCAGAGAGACAGACAGCCAGAGTGAGGGGGATTCTGAAAGACAAACAGCCAGAGAGAGGGGGATTCTGAAAGACAAAACAGCCAGAGAGAGGGGATTCTGAAAGACAAACAGCCAGAGAGAGAGAGGGATTCTGAAAGACAAGCAGCCAGAGAGAGAGGGGGATTCTGAAAGACAAGCAGCCAGAGAGAGAGGGGGATTCTGAAAGACAAACAACCAGAGAGACAGACAGCCAGAGAGAGAGAGGGATTCTGAAAGACAAACAACCAGAGAGACAAACAACCAGAGAGAGAGGGGGATTCTGAAAGACAAACAACCAGAGAGAGAGAGTGATTCTGAAAGACAAACAACCAGAGAGACAGACAGCCAGAGAGAGAGATTCTGAAAGACAAACAACCAGAGAGAGAGAGGGATTCTGAAAGACAAACAACCAGAGAGACAGACAGCCAGAGAGAGAGAGGGATTCTGAAAGACAAACAACCAGAGAGACAGACAGCCAGAGAGAGAGGGGATTCTGAAAGACAAACAACCAGAGAGACAGACAGCCAGAGAGAGAGAGGGATTTTGAAAGACAAACAACCAGAGAGACAGACAGCCAGAGAGAAAGAGGGGTTCTGAAAGACAAACAACCAGAGAGACAGACAGCCAGAGAGAGAGAGCGGTTCTGAAAGACAGACGGACAGGGAGCGGGATTCTGAAAGACAAACAACCAGAGAGACAGACAGCCAGAGAGAGAGGGGGATTCTGAAAGACAAACAACCAGAGAGAGAGAGGGATTCTGAAAGACAAACAACCAGAGAGACAGACAGCCAGAGAGAGAGAGGGATTTTGAAAGACAAACAACCAGAGAGACAGTCAGCCAGAGAGAAAGAGGGGTTCTGAAAGACAAACAACCGGAGAGACAGACAGCCAGAGAGAGAGAGCGGTTCTGAAAGACAGACGGACAGGGAGCGGGATTCTGAAAGACAGACAGACAGGGAGAGGGATTCTGAAAGACATTGAGATGGGGATTGATTTCGAAAGAGCAAGAGATTGGCAGAGATAGCTGTTGATTGGCAGACAGTTGATGTGTGTCCCTCCCTCAGTGGGGTTGCTGGAGGTGGTTCTGTCCCTGCCTCTCTGCCGCTAGTCTGACTTTGAATGAGTCCCTAGCCGAGGAGTGTGTCCAGGCCAGGCCAGCTGAGCGGAAATGGCCTGGTCTCAACACACACTGTTGTTTGGAAATGCAAGCCTCATTTAAAGGGGAAGATATACGGCCCCAAGTTTCTATAAATGTAACAGGCAACAGGCTGATGGGCCCAAGCAGGCTTCACCTTACCTTTAAGAGCTTTTCCATCCCCCTTCTGGAGTCCCTATCACTCCATCTCTCTTTTTCTTTCGTTCTAAGTGTAAATGTATCCAACAATCTGTCTTTCCATATCCACTTATCTCTCAACATAGTTTTCCTCATGTTTCTTTCCTATCCATCTCAAACCTCTTTTTCCCTCACTTGTTTTATTTTCAACAAGTCATTTATTTTCTCTTACACTTTTCTCGCTCATTTTGATGCCATGTCCATTTTGAGTCTCTTTGCCAGGTCATATTCTATAGTGTGTGTTGTTGTTATTTGTAAACATGTCCCAGAGCCTAACCGTGGGGGACAGAGTCTACCCGTGGGGGACAGAGTCTACCCGTGGGGGACAGAGTCTACCCGTGGGGGACAGAGTCTACCCGTGGGGGACAGAGTCTACCCGTGGGGGACAGAGCCTAACCGTGGGGGACAGAGCCTACCCGTGGGGGACAGAGCCTAACCGTGGGGGACAGAGCCTAACCGTGGGGGACAGAGCCTACCCGTGGGGGACAGAGTCTACCCGTGGGGGACCGAGTCTAACCATGGGGGACAGAGCCTAACCGTAGGGGACAGAGCCTACCCGTAGGGGACAGAGTCTACCCGTGGGGGACAGAGTCTACCCGTGGGGGACAGAGTCTACCCGTGGGGGACCGAGTCTAACCATGGGGGACAGAGCCTAACCGTAGGGGACAGAGCCTAACCGTAGGGGACAGAGCCTAACCGTAGGGGACAGAGTCTACCCGTGGGGGACAGAGTCTACCTGTGGAGGACAAATTCTACCCGTTGGGGACAGAGTTTACCCGTGGGGGACAGAGCCTACCCGTGGGGGACAGAGCCTACCCGTGGGGGACAGAGCCTACCAGTGGGGGACAGTCAGCACAGTGACTGTCTGACTCTGACTGCTTCAAAGCAGAGCCTTTGATCCTCTCCAAAGAGGCCATTTTAGGTGCTGTAAAAGAGCTGGTGGAAGAACGACATGTTTTCCAGGAGACGTTAAGGAGATTCCCTGATAGACGGCTCACTGCCTCAACCCTCGTTGATCTTACTAATTGAGAGAGCGGGTGTAGTTAAAAGACAATATACTCTGGATTAGTAGAGGCCTCTGCACCGTAAACTTGGGGGAAACGGCAAGCCTGCGTTTAGAAACACAGAGGGAAAGCGGTGAATAGAGATGCTGCAGAGCGTAGAGGCAAAGGGACTGTCCATATGTCTACGGTGCGGTTCCTTTATTGTCTGTGTAGGTCTGAGTGGAGCTATTCCAATGCAAATCCAATTCCATTTCCCTTCTCTGCTCGCGTCTCTTATCTCCCTCTTGGTTTTATGTTAATAGCACGATGGCCTGAATGCAAATGAGTGTCGGATATAGAAAGCAAGGACCTGTTTGTGCATTTCAGTACACACACACACACACACACACACACACACACACACACACACACACACACACACACACACACACACACACACACACACTAGAACCACTGTGTATAGGTAAGAGCTGGGAGCAGTTTCTCAACCATTCTTTCTCATTTCATCTACATTATGAATTTGCTCAGTGCCAGTGGCCACAGTGTTTATAGTCTAATTTCCGCTCTCCTCTTTTAAAGACTCTGTTTGATATCCACACCTCTCACACCGGACCGAGATATGGCCCTAAAAAGAGACCAAGGGATTCACTTTAGTTTTCCATTTCCGACAGGACTTCACACAAATCTCCATCTTCTGATAAACAGAGAGATTCCGGTGAACCAGGCTAGAATTCATCATGGTTGTCACTGCGGGTCACAGTGTGCTGTGTGTGTGTGTGTGTGTGTGTGTGTGTGTGTGTGTGTGTGTGTGTGTGTGTGTGTGTGTGTGTGTGTGTGTGTGTGTGTGTGTGTGTGTGTGTGTGTGTGTGTGTGTGTGTGTGTGTGTGTGTGTGTGTGTGTGTGTGTGTGACCGTGGGTCACAGTGAGTGTGTGCGTGCGGTGTGTGTGCGTGTGTGTGACCGTGGGTCACAGTGAGTGTGTGTGTGTGTGTGTGACCGTGGGTCACAGTGAGTGTGTGTGTGCGGTGTGTGTGTGACCGTGGGTCACAGTGTGTGAGTGAGTGCGTGCGGTGTGTGTGTGTGTGTGTGTGTGTGACCGTGGGTCACAGTGTGTGAGTGAGTGCGTGCGGTGTGTGTGTGTGTGACCGTGGGTCACAGTGAGTGAGTGTGTGTGTGTGTGTGTGTGACCGTGGGTCACAGTGAGTGTGTGTGTGTGTGTGTGTGTGTGTGTGTGTGTGTGTGTGTGTGTGTGTGTGTGTGTGTGTGTGTGTGTGTGTGTGTGTGTGTGTGTGTGTGTGTGTGTGTGTGTGTGTGTGTGTGTGACCGTGGGTCACAGTGTGTGAGTGAGTGCGTGCGGTGTGTGTGTGTGTGTGTGTGTGTGACCGTGGGTCACAGTGTGTGAGTGAGTGCGTGCGGTGTGTGTGTGTGTGTGTGTGTGTGTGACCGTGGGTCACAGTGAGTGAGTGAGTGCGGTGTGTGTGTGTCTGTTTTTGTCTGTTTTTTGGGTTGTTTACATGTTCAAAGCTCTGCCTCTCATTGGAGTCCGGCTGCATGCAGTTGATTATGGTTTTTCAATTTCTTTTCCAGCAAATCAATAAAAAGCAAACCATGCTCACTGTTATTTAACTCAGAGAACTTCATCATTGTCTCTTCACCTCAATATTTATGCTTTATGTTGTCAGCGAGTTGCCTGTCTCGCTTCCAGCTGCGTATGTCTGGTGTGAGTTTGTGAATGCAAATTGTTGTGGGAGCCTGTCGTGTGCGTGCGTGTCTGCTTCAGTCTAATTCAAAATCATTTTTCATCCTCGTAGCCATAGTAAAGGCAAGCTGTCAGTCATCCAATGAAAAGTGACTCTTGACCAGTGTAGAGCGTCCTGCTCTGAACCTCCTGGACCTGTCCCCTCCCCCTCCCTCTTCTCCCCCTCCCCCTCTCCTCCCTCTCTGCCCCTGGGCCCAGAAAAAGGTTCATTGTGCAGCAGCGAGCGTTTGGCGCCTGGTTCTGGTTAGCTCAGCTCCATCTGAAACACTCACCTTCCTCTAGGGGATGCATCTGGAGTTGGTTTCCTGTTTGGGCTGGCTGCACTGCGCTGGCCAGGGGCGGGGTTTGGCCCAGCCCTGTGATTGGGTGAGATGGAGGTTTTATGAACCCCAGGATGGATGGAACTGCCAAACACTAGTCTGTCAATCACTGACCTAACTGACAGCATCAGACCAGAGAGAGTGTTTGATTGGTACAGATTGCCAAGCAGTTAAGTTCCGTATCTATCAGGGACTTCATGAGGCTTCTGTCTCTCGTCACTGTGAGGGTATCAGCTATCAACATTTTATCATAGCTTTACTCTTAGAAAAAAAGCATCAGAAAGGGTTCTTCGACCGTGCAATCTAAGGTGCTATCTAGAACCTAAAAGGTTTCTTCGGCTGTTCCCATGGGAGAACCCTTTGAAGTACCATTGTTGGTTCCAGGGATAACCCTTTTTGGGTCCAGGTAGAACCCTTTTGGTTCCAAGTAAAAATGTTTTGGGTTCCATGTAGAACCTTTTCGACAGAGGGTTCTACATGGAACCCAAAATGGTTCTAACTGGAACCAAAAAGGGTTTTCCCTGGAACCAACAATGGTTCTTCAAAGGGTTCTCCCATGGGGACAGCCGAAGAAACCTTTTAGGTTCTAGATAGCACCTTTTTTTCTAAGAGTGTTTTCTTAGATAGTTATTTATTTCAATGGAAATAGTATGCCACGATAACAAACTGTATAGTAGTAATTTAAAGTAATGGCATTATTTCAGTAATTGCGCGTCCTAATATTACCATTGTTTTGACAGTATTTACACGGTTATTCTGTAATTGTGTGTAATGATGGCATTTAGGGCATGGCGACAGGACCAGTCGATCCAGTAATGGTGTGTAATAACAACGTTAGCGTTTAGCGGGCAGGCTACAGCTTCCTGTTATTACTGCAGTAATGGTCTGGTATTGGGCTGCCCTCACTACAGCCACTAAAATACATCTCTTTTTACAGACTGAACCTAAAACTTGACATGGAATTAGCAGCATACTTTTAGAGCCTGTCGTGTGGAGACTTTTATAGTGACAGGCGGGCTGAGGGGAAAGGCTCGGTCAGAGGGGGCTTGGCGGGGCGAGGACGGGGGTACAGGGGCAGGGATGTCTGGCTCTAGTTGAGGGATGTCACTCTGGTAGGACCAGGTAATGCTCTATCAGAAATCCACCTTGGCTTGGCGCTGAGTGGACTATGTCTGTAAACCTGTGTGTGTGTGTGTGTGTGTGTGTGTGTGTGTGTGTGTGTGTGTGTGTGTGTGTGTGTGTGTGTGTGTGTGTGTGTGTGTGTGTGTGTGTGTGTGTGTGTGTGTGTGTGTGTGTGTGTGTGTGTGTGTGTGTGTGTGTGTGTGGATAAATAAAGTGAGTGAGCGGGGAGATGGATGCAAAAAGAAAGCGTAAGAGTGAACGTGGGATTGAGAAGAAGCAAAGGTCCAGTGAAAGTCAGAAGTGGGAGGTAGAACAACAGAAACAGGAGGAGGGGGTGAGAAAGGAAAGCTGGATACACACAGACACTCGGTGTAGTTGAACCCTCCACAGAGCTCATGACTACAGGTCAGAGTTAATGTCACGTAGAGTCTGTCTTATGAGTAAGGCGAGGAGTTTCTCCTGGGCAGCTCATGTGGAAAAACTCCAGGGGGCCATAGAACCCATTTCCCTCCTCTTCACCTGCTTCCCGAACCAGGCCACTCCATTCTCAGCGTCATGTGGCTGCTGCTGCTGACCGTCCTCTCTGCAGGCTGCAGGACAGATCAGCCCCTGGACATGTGTGGACTGACTGAGCAGCAGGAGATCCATGTCCGCTGAGAGTAGAGAGTGATGACAGAGACCAGGTGTTTACTCTGCTCGCCTTACCGTGAAACCCTGAAACCTCTTTGCTTCTCTTTCTCCTCACAGTGGAGAAAGTAAGGGAAGGAGCCCAAACATTATCTGGCAGAAGTGTGGCCTCGGAGATGTATGTGATTATGCCGTTGTTTAAGGGGAAAAAGGTGTTCTGTGATTTGGTTTGTGTGTTTGAATACCCCCTGAGGGCGGTGGTTGGCTGGGGCTGAGGACTAGCTGGAAGAGAACTGGTGCTCTGACAACACTACAGTCATACATCTCATGTACTTTAAAATGAGATCTCCTAGATAGATATCAAGCACTTTAAGACAAGGGGGTAGTGCCAACTAGAGGGTAGAGGGTAGTGCCAACTGTCCGGGTTTGGCCTAGGTGGGCCGTCGTTGTAAATAAGAATTTGTTGTTAAATAAAGGTTCAATCAAATTTTAAAAAACGTCGATGTTCAATGGATCATTGTTCACGGAGTAAAGACCAGAGCCGGATTCACACGCACAGACAGTCAGTTCAGTACTGTTGCTGGTCCAGAGTGTGTTGGGTCTGATTCGCCACTCCCTGTCCCAGAACAGGGTTGTAATGGATCGGACACTGGATCCCCTCAGTGGACCAGATCAGGGCTCAGATTTTGGAGCAGGGTAGGGAGAGAGTCTGTTTGTCTTGGTTTGGAGGAACAACGAGGTCTTAACACACAGCTCAGTCAATAAAATGTCATCTATACACAGAGGCATCCGGCCACAGCTCTAGCGGATTCCCCTCACTCTTTCTCTTGTCCTTTCCCTCTCTTTCTCCCTCTCTCTCTCCTTCTCTCTCTTTCTCACTCTGTTGTACAAAACACACACCTGTGTGTATGATCTCAGCCTGGCTGTTAGACCGTGTATCGTTCGGTTTAAGAGCCTAGGGTCCACATCACGTGGGCCAGGACTGGCAAAACCAGCATGGGAACAAACTCACTCATAACAACACAGAGAAACAGGTCACTGCTCCTAAACAGAATAGAAGCACGCACCCTGTGTCTGTGCATGCATGCAAATGATCAGGTAAATGATGTCTAATACACATTTGCATGATAAAACGAAACGCAAAATGGAGAAGAGTAAACGAGAATTAGTTTACATACAACTGGATTACTCATAGTCGTAAAAAAAAGCTAACACAAAAACATGCCGCTCTAGACAATCATTGACATTGTCTTGCTAGTTGTTGTATGTGTGTGGGGATTTGATGTGTTTTGTGTTACCCAGCTTGTAGTTTCTACTTCGTATCTCTGAAATGTGTCTTGTGCCCTGTGTGTGTCGCAGGCTCTCGGAGACTCTGACTTTGCTGGTGCTCTGAGGCAGCTGCTGCCCCTGATGAAGCCTCGCGGTGAGGAGGGGTCCAGCTCAGAGTCCAGTTCAGGTTCTCGGGTCGGGGGAGGATGAGTGTGGTCCAGACGAGCTGCTGGTGCTGCTGGTCTACCTGTATTCCCTGGCTGGAGAGGCTCAGCCTGCAGACGATGTGGAGAGGGAGCTGATTGGAGCGCTCACCCTAGTCGTCAACCAGAGAGACGGAGCTCAGCAGAGATACTCACCAGTTAGGAGGGTGGGGGGCAGGGGTGAAGGGAACTGTGGGGTGGATCTTGGCTGATGGGGTCGCTGGTTTGCGTATGTTTGAAATAGTGGAACCTAAAATTGCACCATTCTCTTGATAAGACTCAACTGAACCAGATACAACATATCACAACATTATAGACGGGTTGCTTCTTTACCAAATATGGGACAAAACAGACTGGGTTGGCTTAGATGGTTGACAACATGTTTATTGATAACATACAGTGCATTTGGAAAGTATTCAGACCCCTTGACTTTTTCCAAATTTTGTTACGTTACAGCTTTATTCTAAAATTGTTTGTTTTTTAAATACCATCAATCTACACACAGTAACCCATAATGACAAAGCGAAAACATGTTTTTAGAAATGTATTCAAAAATAAAAACAGAAATACCTTATTTACGTAAGTATTTAGACCCTTTGCTATGATACTCGAAATTGAGCTTCGGTGCATCCTGTTTCCATTGATCATCCTTGAAATGTATCTACAACTTCATTGGAGTCCACCTGTGGTAAATTCAGGGGATTGGACATGATTTAGAAAGGCACACACCTGTCTATATAAGATCCCACAGTTGCCAGTGCATGTCAGAGCAGAAACCAAGCCTTGAGGTTGAAGGAATTGTCCGTAGAGCTCCAAGACAGGATTGTGTCGAGACACACTGAGCAATCGGGGGAGAAGGGCCTTGGTCAGGGAGGTGACCAAGAACCCGATGGTCACTCTGACAGAGCTCCAGAGTTCCTCTGTGGAGATGGGAGAACCTTCCAGAAGGACAACCATTCACCAATCAGGCCTTTATGGTAGAGTGAACAGACGGAAGCCACTCCTCAGTAAAAGGCACATGACAGACCGCTTTGAGTTTGCTAAAAGGCCCCTAGAGACTCTCAGATCATGAGAAACAAGATTCTCTGGTCTGATGAAACCAAGATTGAACTCTTTGGCCTGACTGCCAAGTGTCATGTCTGGAGGATACTTGGCATCATCCCTACGGTGAAGTATGGTGGTGGCCGCATCCTGCCCCAGAGAGCTCAGGACCTCAGACAAGGGCGAAGATTCACCTTCCAACAGGACAACAACCCTAAGCACACAGCCAAGACAACACAGGAGTGGCTTAGGGACAAGTCTCTGAATGCCCTTGAGTGACCCAGCCAGAGCCTGAACTTGAACCCGATCGAACATCTCTGGAGAGACCTGAAAAAAGCTGTGCAGTGACGCTCCCCATCCAACTTGAGAGCTTGAGAGGATCTGCAGAGAATGGGAGAAACTCCCCGAATACAGGTGTGCCAAGCTTGTAGCGTCAGACTTGAGACTTGAGGCTGTCATCTCTGCCAAAGGTTCTTCAACAAAGTATTGAGAAAAGGGTTTGAATACTTATGTAAATGTGATTACATTTTTTTTATACATTTGTAAAAATGTATGAAAACCTGTTTTTGCTTTGACATTATGGGTTATTGTGTGTAGATTGATGAGGGAGAAAACAATTTAATTAATTTTAGAATAAGGCTGTAACGTAATAAAATGTGGAAACGGGTCAAGGGGTCTGAATACTTTCAATATGCATTGTAAATACATTTACACAATGAGCGCATGTCTCTCAAATAGATTTTTACAGTTGTTTGTCAACTCAAATCAAATCAAAGTTTATTTGTCACGTGCGCCGAATACGACAGGTGTAGTGGACCTTACAGTGAAATGCTTACTTACAGGCTCTAACCAATAGTGCAAAAAAGGTATTAAGTGAACAATAGGTAGGTAAAGAAATAAAACAACAGTAAAAAGACAGGCTATATACAGTAGCGAGGCTATAAAAGTAGCGAGGCTTCACACAGACACCGGTTAGTCAGACTGATTGAGGTAGTATGTACATGTAGATATGGTTAAAGTGACTATGCATCTATGATGAACAGAGAGTAGCAGTAGCGTAAAAGAGGGGTTGGTGGGTGGGACACAATGCAGACAGCCCGGTTAGCCAATGTGTGGAAGCACTGGTTGGTCGGCCCAATTGAGGTAGTATGTACATGAATGTATAGTTAAAGTGACTATGCATATATGATAAACAGAGAGTAGCAGCAGCGTAAAAAGAGGTGTTGGGGGGAGCACACAATACAAATGGTCCTTTTGTTCGATAAAGTCCTTCTTTATATCCATAAAAACTCAGTTTAGCTGGCGCGCTTCATTCAATAATCCACCGGTTTGTCCCCCCCCCCTCAAAATGCACATAAAATGAATGCCAAACGCCAACAATAAACTTATCCAAACAGGTCAAACACCGTTTATAATCAAACCTCAGGTACCCTAATACGGAAATATACGATACAATTTAAGCCGGAGAATAGTATGTTCATTACCTGAGATAAATAACAAAGAACGCGCTTTCATTCATGCATATGGAAGCACTACAGCCAAAATGGGAGCCACTTAGAAAAACTACAACTTCTAGCTCATTTTTCCAAAAACCAGCCTGAAATTCTTTCTAACGACTGTTGACATCTAGTGGAAGCCTTAGGAACTGCAATCTGTTGGGACTTTGTCTCATAATAAACATGAAATCCATGGTAACAGTGGTAGGCTGAAATTATTTTTTTAATGGTTTGTCCTCAGGGTTTCGCCTACCATATCAGTTCTGTTATACTCACATACCTTATTTTAACACTTTTAGAAACTGTTTTCTATCTACCAAGTATATGCATATCCTAGCTTCTGGGCCTGAGTAACAGGCAGTTTACTTTAGGTACGCTTTTCATCTGGAAGTGAAAATACTACCCGCTACTCAAGAGAGGTTAAAGGTCTTACTCACGTCGGTTATGGAGAGCGTGATCACACAGTTGTCCGGAACAGCTGATGCTCTCATGCATGCCTCAGTTTTGCTTGCCTCGAAGCAAGCATAGAAGTGATTTAGCTCATCTGGTAGGCTTGTGTCACTGGGCAGCTCGCGGCTGTGCCTCCCTTTGTAGTCTGTAATAGTTTGCAAGCCCTGCCACATTCGACGAGCGTCGGAGCCGGTGTTGTATGATTCAATCTTAGCCCTGTATTGACGCTTTGCCTGTTCGATTGTTTGTCGCAGGGCATAGCAGGATTTCTTGTAAGCTTCCGGGTTAGAGTCCCGCACCTTGAAAGTGGCAGCTCTACCCTTTACCTCAGTGCGAATGTTGCCTGTATCCATAGCTTCTGGTTGGGGTATGTACGTACAGTCACTGTGGGGACGACGTTCTCGATGCACTTATTGATAAAGCCAGTGACTGATGTGGTGTACTCCTCAATGCCATCGGATGAATCCCGGAACATGTTCCGGTCTGTGGTAGAAAAACAGTCCTGTAGTTTAGCATCTGCTTCATCTGACCACTTTTATATAGACCACTGGTGCATCCTGCTTTAATTTTAGCTTGTAAGCAGGAATCAGGAGGACAGAGTTGTGGTCTGATTTACCAAATGGAGGGCGAGGGAGAGTTTTCTACGCGCCTCTGTGTGTGGAGTACAGCTGATCTAGATAGTTTTTCCCTCTGGTTGCACATTTCGCATGTTGATGGAAATTTGGTAGAACTGATTTCAGTTTCCCTGCATTAAAGTCTCCCGCCACTAGGAGCGCCACCTCTGGGTGAGTGGTTTCCTGTTTGCTTATTTCCTTATACAGCTGACTGAGTGCGTTCTTAGTGCCAGCATCTGTCTGTGGTGGTAAATTAACAACTCTCTAGGCAAGTAGTGTGGCCTGCAATTTATCACAATATACTCTACTTCAGGCGAGCAAAATCTAGAGACTTTCCTTAGATTTCGTGCACCAGCTGTTGTTTACAAATATGCACCGACCACTCCCCCCTCGACCACTCCCCCCTCGACCACTCCCCCCTCGTGTTCTATCTTGCCGCTGCAGTGTGTATCCCGCCAGCTGAATATCCATGTCGTCATTCAGCCACGATTCCGTGAAACATAAGATATTACAGTTTTTGACGTCCCGTTGGTAGGATATTCGTGATCGTACCTCGTTTAGTTTATTTTCCAATGATTGCACGTTGGCAAGTGGTATTGACGTTAACAACAGCTTTCCCGTTCGCCCTTTTCCGGGTCCTGACCAGGCATCCGTCTCTTTGTCCTCTCTACCTGCGGCGCTTCCTCTTGCAAATAACAGGGATGGCGGCCCTGTCGGGTGTTTGGAGAATGTCTTGTGCGTGTTGCTTGTTGAAGGACAAAAATCTTTGTCTCGTCCGAGGCGAGTGATCTGATATCCAGAAGCTCTTTTTTTTGCCGTAAGATACAGTTGCAGAAACATTATGTGCAAAATAAGTTACAAATAATGCAGGGGGGAAAAAAACACATAATAGCAGAATTTGTTGGGCGCCGTAAAACTGCTGCCATTTCTTCCGGCGCCATTTTGGTCTTATTGTTGTTGTTGTTTTTTTTGCGTATTTTTCTTCCATATTAGCATTGACATGAAGTCAGTCAAAACACATCAGAACAAGACATGATATCAAGAAATTGATCGAAATGGATCAAAATAGATCCAACGAGCCACCTATGTTTCCCCTCGTGGCAGCTTCTTGTCTTTGGTGCTCGCTATCTGACCTGTTCAGAATCATGACAACACGCAGCTTCCAGCCACAATGCACGCGCGTAATCTCCGCGAGGCCGTCAGCCGACCCGTCTATACTGATATCAGAATGACCCCAGTTACTTAACTGTTCATATGGTCAGTATTTCATTTGATTTAATTGAACCTTTATTTAACTTAAGTAGAGATGGAGAAGGCGCTTGTTGTTTATATCTCTGTGCTGCTGATGGCAGGAGGACTCTGTCAAAGACTTTACACCCCATCTCTCTCCCCGCTTCACACAAACACTCAGACACACACCCTGTCAGGCCACATGTAACAGACTACACAAACACGAGGCGACTGTGGGAACCTGCTGCAGAATCACAGGGTGATCGAGAGAGTGTGCTTGTGTGCGTATGTGTGTGCACGCCCTTTGACCTCTCGCCTGGTGCCTGTGTACTATCTTAGCTTTGCTGATCCCTGCCCACTGACACTGTACTTTGTGAAAACATTACAGTCTCGAGGTCTGAGCTGGTCTCTCTGGAACTGGTCCAGGGGCGGATTGGCCAATTCTGACAAATGCCAGATGTTCTGGACAATTTTTGAGTTAGGTGGGCTGGTCAAAATTGGCACACACAAAAATGTTTTTTGTATAAAACCGAAACCTGTGAGCCTATTAAGATGTTTGAGAAATTTCACACATTCAAAGTCAAACGCGGCATCAGCAAAGAGACCTTCCCCAACTCTGTCATCAGTTGGAAAGCCATGATCACTGATCGTAGAAAAACAGAATGGGTGCCTATAAACATAGAAAGAGCACATTCTACATTGTCACCTCACTCAAAACGTCCTATTTTTGGGGGGGTAGCTCAATTGATTCTGGGCAGAAAGACAGACAGACAGACAGACAGACAGACAGACAGACAGACAGACAGACAGACAGGAAGCACAAAGCGACAAAATGGCTAGAGCAGCGGCACGGCTACAGTTGTGAGTTTCATCTCCAGTAGGGGTTTTTACATATTGTATAATGTTTTAAACATGAGCTGGTTAAAAAAGAGGAGGACGACCATGTCTCGCCAGACACGGGTACAGAAAGGGTAGAGAAACGCTGTACTTGCAATGTCCTGTATCAGCACTACTTCCCGTGTCTAGGCATGGTGTGTAAGGCCAGGGTGTATGTGTGGGGATTGGGTATGCGTGTATGGCTGGTGGCCATACACATACACGCACACACACATGGGGGAGGGAGTTAGTTTGCAGCGCGGTGATGTGGGCTGGTGTAGATAAAATGCCGGGGCCGAATTCTTGTCCTCGTCCGCCCCTGAACTGGTCTCTCTGTATGGATCAGTCTCTGTGTGGCAGCAGGGTTTGTGGCCAGCTCCTTCGGATGATGAATTAGCTCTGTACCTCCAGACCACAGTGTACCTCCCCCAGTTTGAGTTTCTCTGACCTTGAAGCTACACACACAGTTCTCCCCAGCCACATAGCTCATAATTAGAGCTGCTTTTAGTTTGGCCCTCTCGTTACCTTCTCAAACTAACACACACCCTGAAATAATACACTGCTTATTATTACAACCTTTTTATCACACACATGGACGTGGTTGGGTAGCGCTCTCTCTCTCTCTCTCTCTCTCTCTCTCTCTCTCTCTCTGTTTTCTAAATTGCTCTCTCTCTCTCTCTCTCTCTCTTTTCTCTCTCTCATTCTTTCTTCTCTCCCTGCTCTCTCGCTCTCCCTCCGTCTTTCTATCTCTCTCTCTCTCTCTCTCTCTCTCTCTCTCTCTCTCTCTCTCTCTCTCTCTCTCTCCCTCTCTCTCTCTCTCTCGCTAATGAAGAATTCTGGGCTCTGTCTCTCTCTTCCTGTCCTATTTGGCTGAGGGGCCTCCTGGCAGGCTCTGGCCCAGGGATGTGGCTCATGTTAAAAACTTGACTCTCTGTTATAAACACTTCACTAGAAATGACCCTGTCAATGCACACCAGGTGTGTCTGAGAAATAGAGTACTTTTTCTTAGCTGTGTGCGTGTGCACGCGTACCTGCGACCTGCGTGCATGTGTGTGTTCTGTGTTTGTGTGTGTGTAAATAGCTTTAGTTTTCATGGTTGTAGATTAAATGGTTTGTGTGGAGGGGGCCGTCTTTGTCCGAGCAGCCGAGAACAACCTTGATTGCGACATTGTCCCAAATGAAAGCAGTCAAATGGAAACCAGACGCTGCGTGAAACCTGGTCACCAACTCGCCATGAGAACAATGTTTTTACAAATTCTCTTTTTCTGTTCCCCTTGGCTACAGTAAGCAGCCTGGGCTTAGCAGACACACACACATGAATATACATACTGTACACACACACACACACACACACACGCACATACAAACAAACAGATGGAAATACCAGGAGGAGGCTTGAGTGAGCACACAAACAGAGTGAATAGCAAAACAAACAAGACACACAGCAGGTTAAAGGCAGGCTGACAGTCTCAGTCACACGCTGAACCTTCTAACAACCCCCTTCAGGGACACGTTAAAGAGCATCCCCGTCCCGGAGACGAGCATGAATCTGCACTAATGGCCACTCGCAAGACAACACACACACACGCAACAAACCCAGGAACAGCTGGTACGAGTTACCTAGCTGGTCGGAGGGGATGTTGTTTACCAACATTAGCTGCTAGTGATCGAGAGGTACAGTAAGTGGAGGCGTGGTCCACGTCCTCGACATGAGAATAGACCTTGTCTCAACCGCTCTTAGCGGAAGAAGGGATTCGGGAGGAGGAGAGGAAGAGGACAAAAAGGCTGGCAATTTGACACACACTCGGAGAGTGTGAACGAGAGAATGTCTGTGTGGATTTAATCGAAGCGGAAGTGTGTGTGTACCCTAAACGTGCGTGTGCATGCGTGATGAATGTGAATGAGTACTGTATGAGTTCTGTGTGCGAAGTCAGAGTATGGGTATAATTAAAGGGAGAAATGGTGTTTGCCCAATAAAAATGGTTCCGCTTAGAGCTCAGACTAGGAAATGAGCTCTGAAACCAAGTGTTCCGCATCCAACACCACAAGTAGGAAGGCAGACTATTGGCTAAAAGCAGCGCTGTGAATAGCAGAGAGAGATGGTCATTGGACATGAGCCTCATCTCACTTTTGAGACACAGTGGGGGATTGGCTGGTTCATTGCTGCCTGTCCCAGACATGAGTAGTGTGTGATGTGTGTAGGTTGGAAATACTTTTCATAGTGACTTCGATAATTTCCCGTTTTCAGTTGTGGCTTTGTGTTTTTGTGTGTGTGTGTGTGTGTGAGAGAGCGAAAGAGAGAGTCGAGAGAGAGCGATGGTTGGGAGGCAGGAGAAGGGGAAAAAGAGAGAATGTGGGGGGGGTCTGTGTCAAATAGTCAAGAGGTAGAGGCCAATAGTTTGAGCCTTGTATTTTTTCAGTGAGTCGTGATTGTGTGGGGATAGGGGATATTCTTACATTGACTGTGCCTTCTAATTGGTTGATGCGGCAATAAGATGTAGGACTGGTCACACACACCAAATCAAATCAAATTTTATTTGTCACATACACATGGTTAGCAGATGTTAATGCAAGTGTAGCGAAATGCTTGTGCTTCTAGTTCCGACAATGCAGTAATAACCAACAAGTAATCTAGCTAACAATTCTAAAACTACTACCTTATAGACACAAGTGTAAGGGGATAAAGAATATGTACATAAAGATATATGAATGAGTGATGGTACAGAGCGGCATAGGCAAGATACAGTAGATGGTATCGAGTACAGTATATACATATGAGATGAGTATGTAAACAAAGTGGCATAGTTAAAGTTGCTACTGATACATGTATTACATAAAGATGCAGTAGATGATATAGAGTACAGTATATAAGTATACATATGAGATGAATAATGTAGGGTATGTAAACATAATATTAGGTAGCATTGTTTAAAGTGGCTAGTGATATATTTTACATAATTTCCCATCAATTCCCATTATTAAAGTGGCTGGAGTTGAGTCAATGTGTTGGCAGCAGCCACTCAATGTTAGTGGTGGCTGTTTAACAGTGATATGTGATATGGTCCTTGACTAGTCTCTCAAAGCACTTCATGATGACGGAAGTGAGTGCTACGGGGCGGGGCGGTAGTCGTTTAGCTCAGTTACCTTAGCTTTCTTCGGAACAGGAACAATGGTGGCCCTCTTGAAGCATGTGGGAACAACAGACTGGGATAGGGATTGATTGAATATGTCCGTAAACACACCAGCCAGCTGGTCTGCGCATGCTCTGAGGGCGCAGCTGGGGATGCCGTCTGGGCCTGCAGCCTTGCGAGGGTTGACACGTTTAAATGTTTTCCTCACGTCGGCTGCAGTGAAGGAGAGTCCGCATGTTTTGGTTGCTGGCCGTGTCAGTGGCACTGTATAAAGTTACAGTGCCTTGCGAAAGTATTCGGCCCCCTTGAACTTTGCGACCTTTTGCCACATTTCAGGCTTCAAACATAAAGATATAAAACTGTATTTTTTTGTGAAGAATCAACAACAAGTGGGACACAATCATGAAGTGGAACGACATTTATTGGATATTTCAAACTTTTTTAACAAATCAAAAACTGAATAATTGGGCTTGCAAAATTATTCAGCCCCTTTACTTTCAGTGCAGCGAAAGTCACCGCGAAAGTCACCAATACCTGGGCATGAGTTCAGGAACCCAACGCAGCATCAAATCCTAATGCGTATGGTCCTTTATGGTGCACATACTGTACACAGTTGAATACTGCAGACACACCATATCCTCATCCATTCCCTGTCACTTTTCCTGTCACCCCTGGTAGTTCAAGGTTTGGTTTGACCCACAGTCATCCACCCCTCTATTGTCCCACGCGGGGAGGTAGCTTAAGATGAGGGTTCATGCTTTTCTGTCTGTATGTGTGTTTGTGAGAGCGTGTGGGTGCGTCGATAATAAGTTGGTGTATTTCAGTGTTTGTGTATTCTCAGCTCCAGTTACAGAGAGTGTGTATTTACAGTGAGAGTGTGTATATACAGTGGGAGTGTGAAATCCCAGCCCAGGCTCTGTCCCTTGATGGTGTTGTAGCCTGTACAGGATGGGTGATGATGATGATGATGATGATGATGATGATGATGATGGAGACTTGCTATAAGCTACAGTACCGGTCAAAAGTTTGGACACAACCTACTTACTCAAGGTAAAGTAAAAGTATTTTTTATATTTGAGATTCTTCAAATAGCCACACTTTGCCTTGATGACAACTTTGCACACTCTTGGCATTGTCTCAACTTCACTTGGAATGTTTTTCCAACAGTCTTGAAGAAGTTCCCACATATGCTGGGCACTTGTTTTCCTTCACTCTGCGGTCCAACTCATCCCAAACCATCTCAATTGGGTTGTCGGGTGATTGTGGATGTCAGGTTATCTGATGCAGCACTCCACCACTCTCCTTCTTGGTCAAATAGCCCTTACACAGCCTGGAGGTGTGTTGGGACATCATCCTATTGAAAAACAAAGGATAGTCCCACTAAGCACAGACCAGATGGGGTGGCATATCACTGCAGAATGATGTGGTAGCCATGCTGGTTAAGTGTGCTTTGAATTCAAAATAAATCACAGACAGTGTCACCAACAAAGCACTCTCACACCACCTCCTCCATGCTTCACGGTGGGAACCACACATGTGGATACCATCCGTTCACCTACTCTGCGTCTCACAAAGACACAACGGTTGGAACCAAAAATCTCAAATCTGGACTCATCAGGCCAAAAGACAGATTTCCACCAGTCTAATGTCCATTGCTCGTGTTTCTTGGCCCAAGCAAGTCTCTTCTTCTTATTGGTGTCCTTCAGTAGTGTTTTTTTGGCAGCAGTTTGACCATGAAGGCCTGATTCACACCGTCTCCTCTGAACAGTTGATGTTGAGATGTGTCTGTTACTTGAACTCTGTGAAGCATTTATTTGTGCTGCAATTTCCGAGGCTGGTAAGTAACTCTAATGAACTTATCTTCTGCAGCAGAGGTAACTCTGGGTCTTCCATTCCTGTGGCGGTCCTCATGAGAGCCAGTTTCATCATAGCGCTGGATGGTTTTTGCGACTACACTTTTTGTGACTGCTTTTGCGACTGTCATTGAGACTCTTTGCTTATTTAAGCTGTTCTTGCCATAATATTGACTTGGTCTTTTACCAAATAGGGCTATCTTCTGTATACCACCCCTACCTTGTCACAGCACAACTGATTGGCTCAAACGCATTGAGGAAAGAAATTCCACAAATTCACTTTTAACAAGGAACACCTGTTATTCAAAATGCATTCCAGGTGACTACCTCATGAAGCTGGTTGAGAGAATGCCAAGAGTGTGCAAAGTTGTCATCAAGGCAAAACCCTTGAATGAGTAGGTGTGTGCAAACTTTTGACTGGTACTGTATGTGGTGAAGGGGAGGACAGGAAGGTTTAAGTATATTTTACTGGATTTGCACTCTTTTTATGTTCTGAGCACCCCTGTCTTACACACACACACACACACACACGGGTTGGGTTTGTTTTCCATCCTGTCCATGGGCTGTGTGAGGGGAAGTAGGGAGCGACGGGAAAGACGGACCTCCCCAATGCTGCTGTTTAGGTTGGCACAGCAACACGCCTCTCTCTCCACTGATGGGAACAGTCCTGGGACATAAAAGGTTCTCTAATACACTCTGGCCATCCGCTTTTTCTGTCTTTTTTTCTTGCTCTTTTCTTCTTGCTGTCTTTTCCCTTTCTCTCACTCTCTTACTGCTTCCCATCCTTTCTCTCACTCTCTTTCTGCCTCCCATCCTTTCTCTCACTCTCTTTCTGCCTCCCATCCTTTCTCTCACTCTCTTTCTGCCTCCCATCCTTTCTCTCACTCTCTTTCTGCCTCCCATCCTTTCTCTCACTCTCTTTCTGCCTCCCATCCTTTCTCTCACTCTCTTTCTGCCTCCCATCCTTTCTCTCACTCTCTTTCTGCCTCCCATCCTTTCTCTCACTCTCTTTCTGCCTCCCATCCTTTCTCTCACTCTCTTTCTGCCTCCCATCCTTTCTCTCACTCTCTTTCTGCCTCCCATCCTTTCTCTCACTCTCTTTCTGCCTCCCATCCTTTCTCTCACTCTCTTTCTGCCTCCCATCCTTTCTCTCACTCTCTTTCTGCCTCCCATCTTTTCTCTCAGTTCATTCCTTGCTCTATCTCTCTCCTAGGCCCTGCTGCAGAGCGCTAGTTACAGGGGGAAGTGGAGCGTGAGGGTGCATGGGTGATGATTAGGCTTGGTTAAGATTATTTCCCCAGTTCCCTCACTGCATTTATGAAATAACTTGAAATTAGCCTGCATTTTTAATTGGAAAACATTCATCAACCCATCGACCCCCTCTACACACACACACACACACACACACACACACACACACACACACACACACACACACACACACACACACACACAGGGCCCTTAACCATGCTGAGAGATGATCAGAGAAGTCAATAGTGCAGCCTTCTCCGGTTCATCAGATGACATGAAACCCCAGGCTTTAATTAACGGAAATTAAACTGGTCAGAAGGTTAGGCCATGGTGTGCTTGTGTGTGTGTTTTTGTTTGTCTGTCTGTCTGTGTGTGTGTGTGTGTGTGTGTGTGTGTGTGTGTGTGTGTGTGTGTGTGTGTGTGTGTGTGTGTGTGTGTGTGTGTGTGTGTGTGTGTGTGTGTGTGTGTGTGTGTGTGTGTGTGTGTGTGTGTGTGTGTGTGTGTGCACGCGCGTCACACTCAGCCCACTCCACTTTTTCTGTAGTCATCAGTAATACAAAACAGCCTGTTCCCTTCATCCACAGCGATCCTGTTTTGAAGGTCGACCATTGCCATATCGCTTTAGGTTTTGACCCCAAACGGGGTTTCATCTCTGAACCAGGCCCAATGTGTTGTTTAAACCTCCAGACTGACCGTCGGCTTTATGGAGTGTGTTAAACCTCAGCTCAGAATTCCTCCTCTGTGTGTTTATGGACAGGACATGCATATCATAAAAGGCTAGTCATAAGCAGTTATAACTACAAGAATGGAGAGGGACACTCGTCCTCTTCTCCTCTCCTCCTAACCACACACTCACTCGCTTACACACACACACACACACACACACACACACACACACACACACACACACACACACACACACACACACGCTGGCTCCAGAGAACCCCTTTCTGTGACAGTGGCCCCTGGCCCCTGCACACGCATCAGTGCAGGCTGGGGTCACCCTGTCACCCTCTAACACAGGGTTAGTTGAGAGGTCCTGTTGGGCCTCCTGTCCTCTCTACTCCCCCGTGTGTCTCCCCTCTCTGTCCTCTCTGTGCCCCCTGAACCGCTCTCTACTTCCCCCTGACCTTTCTCTCCCATCAACCCCCAGAGCTACCCACATAGAGGGTCATCCAGTTATATGAAACTACAAATGCATCTGTAGCACTCCTACTGTACAGAGAGCCAGAGACGGGGAGAGTTTGAAGGGGTCTCAATGCTAATGGAAATAGACTAGGGACTGGATGTGTGCTTGTGCCTTCGTGTTCTCCTGTTCCCAGAGTATTCTGTGTTTTACAGCTTATCTGTGTTGTATCTGGCTGCTACTAGAGGGCCTGTTTATATTACGGATTCCAGACAGCGGTGAGAGATGACCTGCCACTCTGTACCCGCTTTCCTTCCCAAACTGTCCCCTCTCCTCCGTGTCCCCCCCCTCACCCCTACAGCTCTGCTATCAACTACTCGCAACTAGTTATCTCTCACTTGGCTCAAGTTACTCTGTGATTGACTTGTTTTCCCTAACCCCTTACAATTACATTAAGTACTGCATGAAATGATTAGCATTTGGAATGGAGTTGCTTTTGGGACTTGTGAGAAGATCTAGACAACTTTCATTAGCATGTGTTCCATACGTTTGACACCCCTGGCCTACATTTAGATGGTAGTACAGAGACAATGGAGGTGGTAGTAGTAGGGGAGAGAAACGGATTCTCTGCTGGTACTGAACACTGGACAGTAGAGAAGGGATAGATAGAGGGAATAGATGGGTAGTCCTGGTCCTAGTGGTTGTGTGTGCTCCTCTACTACAGCCCTGATGCCAGATGGAAGCTCTCCCGCCGCTCGGCTTTGCTCTGCGCTGGCCGGGTCATTTCCTGTCAGGAGGCCTGGTGTTAATCAAGCCCTGAGCCAGGGGGAACGCCCTCCAGACCCCCTTTTACTCCCCTAGTACTGCTACCCCTCTCCTCCACAGCCTTTACTGCTCCCCTCGCTTCCCTCTATTGCTACCCCTCTCCTCCTCTCCAATTCCTCACTGGACCAGCAGGCACAGCAGGCTCATCTAAGCGCTCGTCCCCACAGACCTTAGGACAGGGATATACAATACCAATATCACTAAACTTGTGACTCATTCAAACCCACTATTCCACAGTAATAGCTCCTCTGTTACACTGTTCCTTAAGAATAACAGACAGGGGTCAATCTGTTTCAGCATCGTTGGTGTAGCTGCTTCCAGCTGTGCCCTCAGCAGCGCCTCCCTCAGGTGGAGGAGAGAGAGAGCAGCTGTCAGTTGGTTCTCCCAGCAGCAGCAGTCAATACCTAGAGAGAGATGAGTGTTCTTCCTGTGCTGTTGCTGTTCCACTACCACAGAGGAAGGGGATCCAGGGACTCTGATAAGCTCTGTTGTGAGTAAATACAGAAAACTGTCTCACCCTCCTCGCTCTCTCTTCAACCCAAGATCTCCACGCTCTCGGGTCTTTCTCGGCGCACCCTTTTTCACTCTCGCTCTCGCCGTTTCCGTCTTCTCTCCATTTTGCACAAAAGCACACTCACTTTCTCCCCCTTCTATCACTCTCCCTCTCCCCCCGCTCTGTTATCTGCACTGCGTGAGCTAGGTCTCTCTCTTGGTCCTCTCCGGTTGTCTGTCTGTCTCCCGCTGGCTCACACACACTCACACACACTCACACACAGGTCAGCTCTGCTCTTTGATGCTGACAGCTGCTTTACGTCTGCGCTCTGTCTATGAGCTCACCCCCTCTCACATCCGCCCGGCTAAACCCCGTTTAAACCCAGGTGAACCTCTCACATCCGCCCAGCTAAACCCTGTTTAAACCCAGGTGAACCTCTCACTTCCGCCCGGCTAAACCCCGTTTAAACCCAGGTGAACCTCTCAC